>NC_041011.1:24031579-24307764 GCF_004193775.1 Glycine soja
CAACCAGACAAATACAAGCAAAAAGGTACAATAACCACTAATGGAAGGGTGTTGCTGGGTGCACCCACCGCAAATTGGTGATATGGTCATAATTTGACCACCACGTTCTGGTGACTGAGGATTGGCGGTATGGTCGTAATTTGACCACCACGTTATCACCCACCGCAAAACTAACCTCTTTATGATGCTTATCCGCAAAATGCTTCATTCGATCCTGGGCTTTTATCAATTTCTTTTGCAGACTAGCAAACATGGTTTCCCGGGACGACAACAATGTATCGGCTAGTACTCGAATTCTAGGGTTATCCTTGCTCTTCATAACAATTTGGTGCTTTCATTGAGCATCAATGGCTGACTTTGCTATGGACCGCATCGAAGCGGCCATCGCAGAACTTACTTCCAGTCAACTCAAATTCACCGCTGTCGTAGACACCATGCCCACCAAACTTGACGACCTTCTTCAGCGGTTGGCCCTTCGCAATGCTACTCAACACTTCCCATCTTCTTCCTCCGAGCAATCACCACCGTAGCCTTTGCTTTTCATGCCGACTCTGCCTCCATGCTCAACACCCATGCAACCTAGTCCCGCACCATCACTGGCTCTGCTTCCCATGCCAACTGTGCCTCCATTCCTTGCACCCTTGCCGGCTCCGCTTCCTATGCCTGCTCTTCATCTTCCCCATCTTAGTCACGTTCGTGCCGCCATTTCCTTCGACAACCTCTTCAGCACTGTTCTTCATAATGGCCATGCAATAGCTCCTCATGACAAGCCTTGGGAAAATAGAGACATGGCGTTGTTTGAGATGGGACCTGAGTCCTATTGGACTGCCATGGTCGCACGCAAGCGCCAACCAGCTGCCTTTGCACTTGTTGAATAACTGAGAGAGAGAAGGAAGAGAAAACTTGTTGAACATAAATGCTAATTTTATTGATTATCAAAAGTTGATTACAAAAGGTTATAAAAAAGGTATATATAGACCTCTGTTTTGTTATTGTAACAGATTGTAACTAACTAACAGAACCTAACCAACTCTAACTGATTCTAACCAACTCTAAGATAGGTGTTGTTAGCAAAAGCTAACAACCCTTACAATTAGTTTACAGAATTGTTTTCACAGTTGACTAACAGCATACTCTAATACCCCCCTCAAACTCAAGGGGAAGAGTTTTTAGGAGAAACACTCTTCACATTGAGTTTGCCTCGAAGAACTTCAAATTGCGATGCAGAAAGAGGCTTGGTGAGAATATCAGTCCACTGATCTAGAGTGGGAACATGGATAATAGTAAGCTGCTTGGCCAGAATCTTCTCTCTTACAAAAAAGACATCAATTTCCATGTGTTTGGTACAACTGTGAAAAACTGGATTATGTGCAATAGAAACTGCACTCTGATTATCTCAAAAAATAACAGTAGTGAATGAAACTCGCAATTTTGTTAGCAGAGTATGAATCCAAGTTAATTCAGTTGAAGTCTGAGCTATATTGCGATACTCAGCTTCTGTACTAGACCTGGCAGTAACTTTCTGCTTTCGAGACTACCAAGAGATTAAGTTTGGATCAAGAAAAATAGCAGTCCCTTAGGTAGAGCGCCTATCATCCACATCTGATGCCCAGTCAGCATCACAAAAAGCTCGAATAACTAAGGGCTTTGTAACAGATGTAGGTTGAAGAAGCAAACCATGAAACAAAGTGCCCTTCAGATACCTTAATATCCTTTTTACCACTGTCCAGTGAAAATCCAAAGGAGCAGCCATAAATGGCAAACTTTGTTGACAGCAAAACTTATCTCTGGTCTAGTAAGGGTAGCATACTGTAATGCACCTACTACAAGATGCATCAGCACCATGTCGAGACAACTTGCAATTGGATACCATTGAAGAAGAGATAGAGTGAGCTTCAGCCATGTTAGTCTTGTGAAGTAAATCTCTAATGTATTTGGTCTGAGTCATAAGGATAGAACTGTTGGGTAGATACTTGATTTCTAGACCCAGGAAATAATCTAGATGACCAAGCTGCTTGAATGAAAAAGCAGTGTTTAATTTGTATGTAATCTACTGTATTAGTGAAGGTGAACTACCTGTCAGAATGATATCATCCACATAGACCGGGAGAAAAACAACATGCATTTGTTGGCGAAAAATGAATAAAGATGAATCACTTTTGCTTTCAATAAAACCAAACTGCATAACCTAGCATGCCAGAGATCATTAGAATGACTGAGACCAAGTTTCATTACATGATCATTAGAATGCCCTAACCTAGCATGCTAGAGATTAGCAATACTAAGAGAAGAAGAAACAAAATTACATATTACAGTAGAACTATTATTATTAATAGTGAGAGCTGAACTAGGAGAGGCAGCACTTGAAACAGCAAACATCAGCAGTGAAGGACGCTCTTGAAGCTTGAGATTATGAAAGGAGTAAAGTCCATCAGCACCAACAACTCCTTTAAGAAGGATCTTATTGGTTTCCTAAGATTTTACAAGACACACATGAGGGTGAAATTCAAAGAAAACAAAGTTATCTTTGGCAAATTGACTAACAATTAACAAATTTTTCGAAATTGAAGGAACATGTAGTAACTTGTGAAGTTTAAAGGTTATGCTAACATCATTAGGAGATATAAATGATGCAGAACCAATGTTAGAAATACTTAAACCTTCACCATTGCCTATGAATATCTGATCTGGTCCATCAAAGTGGGTGAATGGTTTAATATTTTGAGTCTCCAGTTACATGAAAGCGGGCTCCAGAACCTGGAATCTAGGTGGTACTAGCTTGCCCATTCCCTTGAGAGGTTGAACTAGTGAGCATGGCACTGAGTTGACTATGACTTAGACCAAAATTCTTAGAATTCGAATTAACCCAGGTGTTTGAGGTTCTGACTGAACCAGTAGAGTATGGGATAGGCTATAATGTAGTGGGATCAATGAAAGTTAAAGATTCATGAGGATGAAAGGTCACATCAGACCGAAAATGACAAACATTAGTTGTGTGCCCAAATTTGAGACATATTTGACATTGAAAATTTGCAAATCGTCCACCACCATGACCTCAACTGGAGCCACCACCACCACAGTCCACACCACGTTCCGAAAAGGCACCACAACCATATGCACCGCGAGAACCACCGGTTTTATAGGTGTTTGGAAACAAACACCCTTGTGTGTAATTTATCGAAGCAAAGTTCATGACTTGTGCTTCTTTGTTGTAGCGCATGAGTCGAGTTTCATGTCCGTAGAGCAACGCTTCAATCTTTGCGATGGACGAAGTTCGCTTTTTGCTTTCGATAACAGAAACCACCGACGCGTAATCCGACGATAGTCCTTCAAGCAGCGCGTCAACGTATTCCTCATGAGGAACAGGGACACCAACACCAGCAAGTTCATCCACAAACCCTTTGATTTTTCGCAAGTACTCCTCAATTGTTTTGCCATCAAGAGTAACTGCTCTCATGGTAGTGCGGAGCTGTCGTGCTTGAGTTTTCATGTGAAGGCTAAAATGCTCATGAATTTTATCCCAAACCTGATAGGAATGATCTGAACCAAGAACACGCGACAACACTGATTTAGAAGGAGTTGACTGCAGCCATAACAGGAGTGTTTGATCTTGGACTTCCTAGGCTTCATAATCAGGGTTGATATGATCAGCAACACGATCATCTTCTGTGAGATAACGAGGAGGAATAATTGGATTAACCACGAAATGTTACAATCTGTGTGACTTGATAATTGGTTCAACGTGTTAACGCCAATGAAGATAGTTGGAATTATCAAGTTTTTCAGCCACAGAGTTGGGAAATGATTGAGGAACTGAACTGGAAGGAGCGGAAGTCATGAACACAGAACATAGGACCTTGTAAAGGAACTAGGAATTTGAAAAAAATGGCTCTAGATACCATGTTGAATAAACTGAGAGAGAAAGAGAAAGAAGAGAAAATTTGTTGAACATAAAGGCTAATTTTATTGATTATCATGATTACAGAAGGTTATAAAAAAGGTATATATAGACCTCTGTTCTATTATTGTAACAGATTGTAACTAACAGAACCTAACCAACTCTAACTGATTCTAACCAACTCTAAGATAGGTGCTGTTTTCACAGTTGACAAACAGCATACTCTAATAGCACTATGGACAGCAGCTAAACCAGGTGTATTTCGTCTGGACAGACCTTGGGATACCGGTATTACTTTTGGAAGTCATGGTTTGAAGCCCCAACACCTTGACAACAAGGTGTTTTTGATGGGCCAGAGAATGTTAGGAGGGAGAAAACAAACCAGCAAAAGCACCACTGAGGGCACAAACCAACGACCCAAAAGCAGAATCACTCAAGCACCTGGTGGATTCCCTCTAACAGATTCAGAATCTGTTAGAGGGTGCTGAGCTGTCAGGAGGATATTGTTCATAGGGAATATGCTGTCGGCATGTTGCTTCCCATCGTGAAGCACTGCATTGTCGCCATTTCCATTTTTCTGTTATTTTCTTTTCGCATTCTAGCACCTTCTGTTTCCATAGCAGCACCCTTGGCTAGTGCCTCTATATAAGGGATGCTTAGTATGTAATAGAGAACAGAGAAAATAATAGAATCCTTTTCCTCTCTTAATCCTTTCTTTGGGAGGACCCTAGTCCTCGAATTCTAGGATTATCCTTGCTGTTCATAACACCTGGTGAGTTCTTTTAGCTGTTTCTAGGCATTCAGTGCGGTCGATATACCTGGCTGTGCCATTAGACTCTTTTAGGGTGTTCATTTGTTCTTCCAATAGTGAATTTTCTACTGACTGAAGACTTCTATTCTAGCTGGCAATCAATCAGCAGTCACTATCACACGTCATTGCTGCTTTGTGACTTCTCATTTTTTCAACAATCATTTTGTGCGTGATTCACAATGACCTCTAATATAATTCCCATATTTTTTCAACAATCATTTGTGCTTGACTCACAACGACCTCTAATATAATTCCCATATTTTATTTCCAAGTGTTTTTTTAAAGGCTTGAACCTTCCAAGCGTAGTATCCCGTAATGTATATATGTTCGAGGTTTACAAACATTGCATATGATTCCATAGACATTCCTGGGGATAATTGGTCGCGAATAGATTTTCAAAGTAGTGACTTCCATTTTTTCATTATATTTCATGGTTTGTTTTCTTATTTAAATAGTAATAGGATTTTGAGTACCAGTATAAATAGGAATTAGCACTATTTAGTAATGCATTTTGTTTTGTAATAATCATTATACACAATCGGTGTTATTTAGAGTCTTTATTCTCTCCTTTTCTTCTTCCCTACATAAACAATATAATTTCAAACAGTATATAGCACAAAAGCAAAAGAGCAACACAGAGATAAAAAATGCATCTTGTCCTTATTGATTTAGAGGCAGCTCACATTCTGATTCGATAGTATGTGTTTAACAGTATCCAATTTAAGAAGCAGTTTTCCTGACATGTATCTGCAAAAACAAAGTCCTTACCCAATAAAATATATAACAATCAAATTATAAAATTACATAAATAATGAATGATATCACTCCAAGGAAGTTGAGATGGAACCAAACTAACCCAGATGTCATTTCCAGAAAGAGATTTAAGGTATGATCAATAACCTCCTTGCACTGCACATAGAAATTCTCATGCTGTGAGATTAATAATAACAGCAATGCAAAAGATTATTATGTTTACAATTATCACCTTAGTGTAGTACTTTAGGTTAGTAGTCATCTTTCCCACAATAACATTTAGTAGTAGGAGATGATCATGCAGTCCAAGAAGTTCAGATAGCCTGGTATATAACTGCTGCAATTAAATTCAAGAAAATGAAACAGACTTGTCCTTGTTAACAATATTTGAAATTTGAAAGGAAAATAGGTTCCAATCTCCTTCCTACCTTGGAAGAATACACAGCCTGATCACCAATATAACACCTTCTAAGATGCTGTAAGAAAGTTAGTATAGCACGATCAAGTCTTTGCTTGCTCACATCTCCATACCTCTGAATTTATCGAATGATATCAATGAATATCAAGATAAGAAGCTAACGAATAGAACTAGACTTTAGTGCATTCAAGACGGATGGCTCTTTAAAATAAAAATTACAACCTCATGCTAACATCAATACATAAAGACACAAGAAAGAATCTTCAAAATACACAATTAAACAAGTAAAGACTAAAAGGAGGTAATTGGTGTATAAGTCAAATTCTTAACTTAAACAACCTAGGTAAGTAACTCATCAAGGGAAAAAATATAAAGCAAAGATCTTGAATGTTTCAGTTTGACAAATTTTACTAAGTAACTCCTTTAACATTTATTATGCTTTTTTCAAAGGTAGAGGAAGACCTAAGAAAAATTTACAAGAAATCATCAAAAAGGAATTGCGATGGTGCCTAATAACTTGAATTGATCCATGTAGTGAATCCCATCGAATGAGATATGAATTTAATGTTGTTGTAATAGATACAAAATCAAATGTGTTAGAACTTGGTTATACCTTTGAAATTGCATTGAACAACAAGAATGTAAAATAACTCAACAAGAAAAGAAGGTAAACGTTTAGTCTTTATTGCTAGACAGTCAATCTCTGCTCAGCATGATATAGTCAATCTCTGCAGAGCAATTCTGGACAACTCCCACCACCCTACATGAAACTGGCAGTAGCCAGAGGCTGTTACAATGCCACCCCACCTATATAGTAGCACAATCAGGTGTTATTGATACAAGGTTCACATCAACAAATTTATGAACACCACGTTTTTAGATGCTTTGTCAATTAATGTTGCGCAAGCTCCCACTAAAGATACTCCAGCATTCAAGCTTCATCTAACTGTTTGATCATCCAATGCAACCTTCCATTACAAGTCCATTTCGGCATTTTCAAACCACTTCTAGTTATGCTCGTGATCAAGGACTCAATTTCCACATTCATATTGCTCTTGCATACAGTTTCCTCATGATTGCAGTAGTAGGTTCGGACGCTTTCAAGCCAGAGGATGACATTATTTCTTGTGGCACTATCACTTGTCAGCTCTCCCACAAATTTTGGTAAGGGCACGGATATTCCAGAATTAGAGGACAGGAATCACCTCCAGAAAGCAAAGATAAGAAATTAGAATAGCTGAAATTCTCATTACCTTCCTTTTGATTCATTACATATATTTATAGTGTTTGAAATGAAAAAGATAAACACTAATCCTAACAGTCTTGCCGGCAAGCAGGGGACAAGCCAAAACTAATTACTATCCTTGGGGGACAAGCAAAACCGAAGGTGCTAAACATGCCCACGATGGAGATACGCACAATGAGGAAGGCCAACACTACTTAAAGGTGAGTTTCCTAAATTGTCCTTCTGTTTTTGTTGCTGAGTGATTAGTGGATGTATTCTTCCTAACTCAGTGGTCTCTTAATGGTCCGCTTGGGTCTTGTAGCTGCTACTCTATCTCCTACTCCTTCCGGAAGCACCTTGTCCACAAGGTGGTAGATTCCTTGGAGATCGGCCCAATTCTCCCAAGTTGCATCCTCGGGCTGCAAACCAACCCATTGGACTAGGACTGACAGTACCGAGGGGTCCTGATCATCCCATTTGTGATCCAAGATGGCAAGCGGCTCTATCACAGGATTGTTGTCCCATGAAGATGGTGGAAGGGATTGTGCTGTTACAAGGGGGCCATGATGGGGCTTAAGCTTTGAACAGTGGAACACGGGATGAATCATAGCAGTTGGTGGCGAAGCTAAGTGAAAAGCTACCTTGCCCACTAATTCGGTGATCTGATACGGGCCATAAAAGCGCTTCCTAAGTTTCTGAAACTTATCAGCGACTGATGTTTGGCGGTAAGGTCTCAGTTTCACATAGACCCAGTCGCCAACTGCGAAGTTGGCCTGTCGACAATGGTGGTCAGCCGAGTTCTTCATTCGTGCTTGGGAACGTTCGAGTTCTGGTGGAGGGCGTTGAACATATCTTGGCGGGAAGTGAGAAGGAAGTCGACGGCCTTGACGGCGGAAGAACCAAGGAGGCAGTCTGGAATTCCGAGCGGCAGTTTCCCGTACGTGACCTCGTATGGAGATAAGCCAGTGGAAGAATGGTAGGAGGTATTGTAGCACCATTCCGCAAGGCTGAGGAATCTGCTCCATTTGGTCGGTTTGTCGTGGACAAAGCTGCAGAGGTATTGTTCGACGACGCGGTTGAGCACCTCTAATTGACCATCACTCTGAGGGTGGTAAGTTGTGCTCATGCACAGCTTGGTTCCTCATAATTTGAAGAGTTCCCGCCGGAATTTGCTCACAAAAATAGGATCACGGTTGGAGATTAGGCTCCGAGGGAACCCATGGAGCTTGGAAACTAGTCCAATGAAGAGTTGGGCCGCCGTATGGGCCATGAAGTGGGACGACAGAGACCCGAAATGGGGGCCCTTCGAGAACCGATCAACGACGGTCATAATGACCGTGGCTCCGTGCGAATTGGGTAGCCCAGTAATGAAGTCGAGGGCCAAATCTTCCCAGGGTCATGACGGTGGCGGAATTGGTTGGAGGAGGCCCGCCGGTTTCTGGGTATTGTATTTTGTTTGCAAGCAATCCTGACATTGCTTGATGTATTGTTGTGCGACACGGCGCATGCCTTCCCAAAAAAAACTTTGTCGAAGACGACACAGAGTCTTGGCCAGCCCCATGTGACCACCTAGCGGAGATTTGTGGTACTCTTCGAGGAGAAAAGGGATGAAGGGATTGGCTCGATTAATCCATATGCGCCCCTGGTAAAGCAAGAGGTTGTCTCTGATCTCAAACTCCGGGCATTGCAAAGGCTCGTTGCGATCGCGATACATAAAGTTATGGAATTCCTCCGATGCATAGGTTCATATGCGCCCCTGTCATGGAGACAATCAAAAAAACTTCCGTCGTATGCCTAGGTTCATGTAGGCGTGAGAGTGCGTCCGCCACCACATTATTGTGCCCTGCCTTGTATTGGATTGTGTAATTGCAGCAAAGGAGTTTCGCGAGATACACATGCTGTTCTGGAGTCTCCACAGGTTGGGTCATTAATTCTCGAAGACTTTTATGATCAGTGAGGATGACAAACGCATGGCCCAGGAGATATTGACGCCAACATTTCACGACAGTGGTAATGGTGTGCAGTTCATGGATATATGCTGATGATCGAAGCAGTTTAGGACAGAATTGCTTGCTAAAATAAGCGATTGGGTGACCCCTCTGCATCAACAAAGCTCCCATGCCGAAACCAGAGGCATCAATCTCGACAATAAAGGGGACACTAAAGTCTGGCAGGGCTAGCACTGGTGTGACGCTCATGGCCTGTTTTAAGTTGTCAAAAGCAGCTTGAGCCGTCGGGGACCATGCAAATTTGTCCTTCCATAGAAGCTGGGTGAGTGGTTCCACTATTTGGGCGTAGTGGTGGACGAATCGCCGGTAGAACCCGGTCAAGCCCAAGAACCCGCGCAACTGTTTGGGAGAGGATGAGACTGGCCATTGCAACATAGCTTTAATTTTGGAGGGGTCCAGTTCCACTCCCTAGGAGGATACAAAGTGGCCGAGGTACTCAATAAGCCGTTGGCTTAAAATGCATTTGGAAGATTTCAAATGGAATTCACCCTGTTGTAGAGTTTGGAAAACGCAGTCCTGGTGTTCGAGATGAGCTTGGAAATCTCGACTGTAAACCAAGATGTCGTCATAGAAGACGAGCACAAATTTGCGAATGAATGGACGAAATAATTTGTTCATCGTGGCTTGGAACGTGGACGGCGCATTACAGAGGTCAAATGGCATCACGACGTACTCATAGTGTCCTTGGTGCGTCCTGAAAGCTGTTTTGGGAACATCGTGCTCCACCATATGTATTTGATGGAAGCCTTGAGCAAGGTCCATTTTCAAGAACCAAGAGGAGTTGCCCAAGTCATCGAGAAGCTCGTCTATGGTTGGGAGTGGAAATCGATCCTTAACAGTGATCGTATTTAGTGCGCGGTAGTCTACACATAATCTCCATGTCCTGTCTTTCTTCTTGACCAGCAGCACCTGAGAGGAGTACAGGCGGCGACTGGGGCGAATGAGCTGACACCGGAGCATATCGTCCACCTGCCATTCAATCTCCCGTTTCTGGTAGTAAGGGTATCTGTAAGGACAAACATTGACCGGTTTTGAGTTGGGTTCTAGGTGAATTGCGTGGTCTGTTGGCTGGGGGGGTGGTAGCTGGGTCGGAGTTTGGAAGAGGTGGGAAAATTTGGCGAGAAGAGGACGTAATGGAGGGGGTGTGGAAGGTGAAGCTGAAGGGGCTAGACTTCATTCCTGGAGCTTGATGTGAAACAGGGCTGCGACCCTGTGCGTGTTGACCAGGAGTCGGACTTGGCCGTGGTGTATTTCAAATGGGCCAAGATCGATGCCGAATAGTAATGGGCTCACTGTTATATTTGAAGGTCATGGTCAGGTGCGAATAGTCAGTGGTGACTGGGCCCAAGAGTTTGAGCCAGGCCACTCCTAAGACTATATCAGTACTGCCCAACGCCATGACGTGCAAGTCTAGGGTAAACACTCGACCCTGAATCGGAACGGCGACATTGTGGCAAACCTTGTCGCACTTGATCTCGGTGCCATTTGCCTACCATGACGGCCAGGGCAGGGATCGATTGGGGAACCAAGTGGAGGAAATAAGCCAATCAGTCGTGGGCGAAGTTATGGGTGCTACCACCGTCCACGAGGATGATGACGTCGTAGCCCTAGATGTAGCTGAAGCCGGGTGGCCGGACAACGTGTGGAGGCTGAGCTGGGTAGGGTTGTGGTCTGTAGGTGGTGGTGATGGGAAATGGGCTCAGAAGGGTCAGGGGGGTCAGGTGGTTAGGCATCATCATCTTCCTCAGAGGAAACTAGAAGGAAGAACTTAGCTCGACAGTGATGATTGGGACCATAGCGTTCATCGCAGTTGTAGCACAAGCCACGCTCACAACGGGACACCATTTCAGCTTGGGTGAGTCGTTTATAAGTGGTTTTGGATGGAGGTGACAAAAGAGGGGGAGACGCTGTGGCCGGAGGTGGGGTGGTGATGGGTTGAGGGATATGGGGAGGTGGTTTGGGACAAGAGGAACGGCGGACATCGAAAAGTTTGTCCTCCTGGAGGTAGGCAAGAGCCACCGCCTGGACGAGGGACAAGGGTTGCAGGGCCAAAACCTCGTGGCGGATTTCGGGCAAGAGACCAGAAATGAAACAGCTGAGGAGGAAAGGGGTGGGTAAACCCACAATCCTATTGGCCAGAGACTCAAACTCGACGAGGTAAGCGGACACTGTGCCTAGTTGGGAAAGCTTGAACAAGGCATCACGGGGGTCGTCATAGAGGGACGGAGCGAGGCGTAGTTCGAGGGCCTGTAGGAACGATGACCAGCTCAAGGTAGCCCCATCAAGGTAGAAGGAAGCTACCTGGAGGCGCTCCTCTTCAGGGGTGCGGTGATAATCAAAGAACTGGTTTATCCTGAAAATCCAGGCTGGTGCGTTGCTACCGTCAAACTGAGGGACATCGAGGTTCATCGGGGAGGGGAAGGTCGCAGTGAGTGGGCTGGGGAAGAAGCTTTGAGTGACTGGAGGCGTGAGATAACCTTGTCTAGCCGGGAGTGGAGGGCGTTTTGAGTGGTGGTGAGGGTGTTCTGGTTTTGGGTTAGGAGGGTCACGGCCTCCTCTAAACGAGAAAGGGTATGGGC
This sequence comes from Glycine soja, assembly GCF_004193775.1. NCBI lineage: Eukaryota > Viridiplantae > Streptophyta > Magnoliopsida > Fabales > Fabaceae > Glycine > Glycine soja. The sequence continues at coordinate 24,043,273 of NC_041011.1, forward strand.
ACGGGTGCTGTCGGCAATGAGAGGGATCAATGAAAGCACCAATTGGTAAGGGCGCGGATATTCCTGAATTAGAGGACAGGAATCACCTCCAGAAAGCAAAGATATAGTATCTAAGTTGGGGGGGGGGGGGCAATTCTCACCCTATGAGCTAACTTTTGGGGTTGAATTAGGTCCAAGATGGTCCCAAAGCCTATCTTAGATCCTTTAAAGGGCAACCCACCATGTTATCCACACACTAAGCCCATAAATGTCGAGCATGAGGGGGTGTATTTCGAAAAACCTAAGACCCACATTGTGCCTCTTGAGTCAGTAAATCAGCTAAATATAACTGCCTATTTCAAATTTAATGCCAAGTTCTGTTTTGTCAAATCATAAAAATTTCATGAGGGGCACCTTAAAAACATAGTTGGTCTTGATAGTTTATACTTTATAATAATTCATCAATTGTGAGCTACCTTGAGAAGAAACTGCTCTTATCACCCTTCATTTTAATATATAATCAATTGTGAGCTACCCACACACATGCCAGTAATTCGGTAACAGCCCCTACACCTCTTCCACCCACTCACACTACTTGACATTGTCAACTAGATTGTTCATAACTAGAAGTGCTCAAACCAATCCTTAAAAATTGTAATATACCAGTCCCTACTTAAATAATAATGATAATATGCTAAATATAGTTAAACGGGTAAATAAGATTAGTATAATCAAATAATAATTGCTAGTGGTGGTAGTAGTATTATCGCACATTTAAATACAGATGATAGAAGGTTAAAGCTGTAAACATCTAGACTCTAATGGAAGGATATAGTACTTATCTAAATTCTGTGAAATTTATGTAGCTTTATATGACTTGCTAAAAATCAACTTGTAAAAGACTACAAATGTGGGGAACCCATTCACAAGCTCAAGCAAATAAAGTTCAATCACGTTCTTTTTATCTTAAGGGACTCTTGGAAAGAATTAAGTTATGTTAAGAATCCATGATCAAAGAATAATAGAGGCATCTTTATGTGGCAAGAGTATGGTAATAACATCTAAGTGAATGGTAAACATGAGGAAGAAAAAGAACTAAATTGCCATTTGAGGTTGCTTTTTAAAAGGTTTCAGGAATAGAGATAGAGAGAATAGAGAGAAAACGAAAATCAGAAATGGAGTGTTTGTTATTGAACAAACTCAACTCTGAATGTAGATAAGAGGTATTTATACTAGAGATAGCCGTGTGCTAGTTGTCAACACTAACTATCAACTAACTAAGAGTTAGTTAAGATAACCTACTAAAGCTAATAATATGTTTACAAAAGAAAATTACATATGGAGTAATTATACTCTAATACTTTTGGACAAGGCGTTACCAAAGAAAAAACAATTTTATAGTTATACTGAGTAATCTCACCAAGTTCTCCTCAGTAAATCATATCGCAAAACAAGAGATAGAATCTTAAATAATGAATCAGAACCCACGAAATGAACACAAAGATAATGTTAAAAGTATAATAAATAAATACTCAAGCATAGTAAACAGAAAATAACAAGAAAAAAGCACATACCACAACACTTGCAGACTTTTTAATATTATAGGCTATACCAATCTTATTCCCAAATAGGCACATACGGACATACCTTACTGTGAAACCCACTGTCACAAATATTAATCAACTGCAGAACACATGCTGAAATCTCCGCATCAAGTATCTCATGCGATTCTCCACTGTAAGAAATAAAAGACAGCTTAACATTTTACTGTGCAACAGTTCTGATTTTACTGCAATGGTTAAAGCAAACTACCTAGAACCAGAAATCTGTTTTGTTCTGAGAATTGCAGCAACTATGTGTGTGAACCAAGCAAGTTTGGATTCAGTTACAGAGAGTTCATAACTATCCACATGGATTTCGTTCTACACAAAATGTATATAATCAAATCAGAATATTTTATTAAAACATTATAACAAAGTTAAATCAAATCATGAAGAACTACTAAAAATACCATATAGCTTTTCATGATAGGCTCCACTATCTTCATCAAATACGAACTGCAACTTTCATACTGAAATTCAATGAATCAATACAGATGCTAAAATTGAAGATAACTAATAATCATTAAAAGCAATCATATAATTTATTTTTTTTGCACTGCAAAAATCTGATAGTATTAATAAAACTTCAGTACTAGATGTACTGAAATGATGTATAATTAACAAGCATGAAAAAGTACGAACCTGGAATCTGCAGAGGAAAGGAAAAAATTCAAGCTGATCTTGAAGTACTTCAACATTGTCAAGAGGATTTTCACCAAGTTCATCTGATAGTTCAGACTGCAACAAATGTATGATTAAAAGTTAAAATGACAAGAAATATTTGATTGACTTATGTTTTTTTGCATGCCTATATGGAGTATTAAAACAGCTGACCTGCAATGAATCAAATCTTGATGATACAAACCCTTCAATAACTTTAGGCACATATTCATCTAACAGGTTAGGTTTGTCACTCTTGAGGTACCGCACAGACGTCACTGATCTAGACCATAAATTTAGAAGGTAGTAAACACTGCTGCCAGCCCACTGAAAGACAAAATATATATGCATTAATAGAAGTTAATTTTTATATTTAATAATATCCAGTCATTTTATAGTGTGTTTTAGGAAGATTAAGAAAACACCAGTAGAACAAAGAATCCTCCTAAAGCTGAGAAAAGCAGTAAAAAAGATGAATAATACACACATATACACTATTAAGTTCAGATGGCTCTCCAATCTTTTGTGTCTCCTAATGACTCTCATATTACTTGCAAACTTAATAAGCTATTACATGTTCCTTCAATTTCAAAAAATTTGTTAAGTGTCAGTCAATTTGCTAAAGATAACGTTGTTTTCTTTGAGTTTCATCCTCACTCATGTCTTGTGAAATCACAGGGGACCAATAAAGTGCTCCTTCAGGGTGTTGTAGGTGCTGATGGTCTCTATTCATTTCATAACATTAGACTTCAGGACCACAAACCTCAGCTGTTATCAACATCATCTTCTACTGCTAATAAAGATTCTATTGTTTCACCATGCAACTTTACCTCTACAATTTTGGGATTATGCTTTTGTCACTGCAGCTTATTTGATTAATAGACTACCCACTGCATCCCACAACTTTGCTATTCCCTTTGTTACTCTTTTCAACAAAGAACCTGATTTTCACTTTCTTGAAACATTTGCTTGTGCTTGTTTTCCTTTGTTGAAACCTTATCATAAACTCAAATTTAGGTCTCAAGAGTGTATATTTTTAGGGTACTCCTCATCACATAGAGGCTATAAATGTCTATCTTCAACTGGTAGAATTTATATTTCTAAAGATGTTTTGTTTAATGAATTGAGATTTCCTTAGTCAGATCTATTTTCCTCATCCTCTAGTCCTACACAAAATGTTAACTCCTATTTCAATCTTAATCCTGACCTATCTCCTCCTTTTGTAGCTCCTGCACCTTCACTTTCCCAAATGCCTCCCCCTAATTCTGTTTCTGCTCCCTCTGTTCCTTCTGGTTTTTCTGCTGCCTCAAACCAATCCTCATCTAAATCCACTTCCACTCATCCTCAGTCATAAAATACAGTGTCTCATAGTGATTCTATACCATCTGAATCCACTTCCACTCATTCTCAACCATCAAATACTGTGTTTCATATTGAGTCTGTATCTGCATCAACTTCAATTCCCACTAACGCTCATCCTATGCAAACTAGATCCAAATCTAGAAAACATAATCCTAGGCTGCATCCTTCATTATTTCTTACTCATTCTGAACCTATAAGTGTAAAGCAGGCTCTGGAAAGTTCAGAATGGTTTGCAGCTATGCAAGAGGAGTAATGCTCTGCCTAGAAACAGAACTTGGGGTTTAGTTCCCTTACCTGCTGGTAGACATGCTATTGGATGCAAGTGAATCTTTAGAATAAAAGAAAATGTTGATGGTTCAATTAACAGGTTCAAATCTAGACTAGTTGCTAAGGGTTTTCATTAAGCTCATGGCTTTGATTTTCATGAGACATTTTCTCCTGTGGTTAAACCAGTTACAATTCGGGTCGTTCTCACTCTTACTCTCTCTCAAGGTTGGGAATTATTTCAGCTTGATGTCAACAATGCCTTTCTAAAAGGGCTACTTGAGGAGTCTGTCTATATAAATCAGCCAGCAGGTTTTGAGGTTGGAGGCAAATCCTTGGTTTGTAAGCTCAATAAAGCTCTCTATGGGTTAAAGCAAGCTCCAAGGCAGTGGTTTGGCAAGATAAGATCTACACTAACTCAGCATTGGTTTGTGGGAAGCAAGTTTGATCCTTCTTTATTCATCTACACACATCAAAAGCATACTATTTACATTCTAGTTTATGTGGATGATATCATCATCACAGGCAGTTCTATCTCTTTCATTCAGCAGCTAACTTCAAAATTAAATACAACCTTTTCTCTTAAGCAGCTGGGTCACTTGGATTATTTCTTAGGGCTGGAGATTAAATATCTTCCTGACAGATCTATATTAATGACTCAAAGCAAGTATGTGCGTGATTTGCTTCATAAGACTCAAATGGCTAAGGTACATTCTATCTCCACTCCTATGGTTACAAACAGCAAATTGTCTAAACATGGGGCTGATTTATTTCATGATCCAATAGATCAGTAGTGGGTGCCCGGCAGTATGCTACCCTTACTAGACCAAAAATCAGCTTTGCTGTTAATAAGGTTTGTCAGTATATGGCTAATCCCTTGGACTCTCATTGGACTGTGGTTAAAAGAATCTTGAGATATCTCAAGGGTATCCTGTTTCATGGTTTACTTCTTCAACCTGCTCCTATTTCAAAACCTATGGCACTTTATGCTTTCTGTGATGCTGATTGAGCATCAGATATTGATGACAGGCGTTCCAAATTAGGGGCTGCCATCTTTCTTGGCTCGAACTTGATATCTTGGTAGTCTCGAAAGTAGAAAGTCACAGCAAGATCCAGCACTGAAGCTGAATATCACAGTTTGGCTCAAACATCTACTGAATTGACCTGGATTTGAACTCTCCTAGTAGAGTTACATGTTTCTTTCAACACTCCTGTGTTTTATTGCGATAATCAAAGTGCAGTGTCCATAGCACATAATCCAGTATTCGATAGTAGAACAAAGCATATGGAAATTGATGTATTTTTTGAAGAGAACAAATTTTGGCTAAACAGCTCTTAGTTATGCATCTTCCTGCCTTAGATCAGTGGGCTGATGTCTTTAACCAAACCACTTTCCTCAGCAAGATTTGAAGAACTGAGAGACAAACTCAATGTGAAGAGTTTTTCCTCTGAAAAATCTTCCCCTTGATACAAAGAATTTGGACCAACGAAATTCTGATTATTCTAGTAGACTTTTTCGAGAAACCATTAGGCATGATTTACAAAGATTAAATTATTTTTCACCAAACAAGGGTCGCAGTAGTGATATTTATATTTTTTAGGACTTATGTCGATGTATTTACTACTTCTTGTTCCTGTACCGGGTTGATAAATAGGAAGGGGAATACAAATTAAAAGTGTTTCCAGTTATTTAGAATGATGAAAGGAAATTTACTTGATACCAATTCAATTAAAATTGCTAACAGGGTTTTCAATCGTAAACTTACTTGAATGGGAGTCATTTTCCTTTAAATCATGTGATGCTCATAAAAAACATAAACTTGTATGCTTTTGCTCTAATATAATAATATATTATTTAATGTTAATTTAAATTGAATTTGCTTTCAATGTGTTATGTTTTGCATTTGAATGGTTACATTGGTATCTGTTTGTATATGAGTGTAGACATGAATAATGTATTGTTCGTATCATAAATTGATAATTTTGAATTATATGACGGATACCTTATCTGAGATGGGGATGAAATTATTATAGATACCTCCATTTGGGAGGGGGAAGACAATGGGACGTCATTGCATGGAATATGAGCTCATAGACCATTTGAAGAATCTAAGATCTACACTAGTTCAGGAAACCAAAGAATTGAGTCTAGTGATTCTATGAATCACAAAGTAGTGTCTGTTATATTTATTTGAATGTCTTCAAGTGTTGTCGTTTATTTAAATATTTTATTTATTCAGAATGTCATGAATTATGATTGTTTTAATATGATTTTTATTGGAGTATATATATATAAACATATAATCTTATCTTAAATTCATTGCAGATACTATGGTTGATTTTCCGGATTACTACACCGGCTAAGAACAACACTATTTACAAATACTCTATTATTGTTTTATTTACTAAGATAATCATCTCATTAAAAGTGTTTTCAAAACACGAGGAAGAAACTGTCGGAATTGAGGAGACTTGAAGACTTAGTTACCTTTAGATACATTTTTAGCTTTGTTAATATGTCAAATGTGGCTAATTACGTTATACTTTTAGCGTCGATTATTTTTAGACGCCCATATTTGAGAATAATATTTTTATTTAAGTACAAACTTACTTATTTGACTTTATTTATTATACGTGAGGTATTTTCAGACTAATATAATTTTGTGATTTTATATTCTTTTTAGTATGGGGTGTTGTTTTAATGAAGGACATTACAAAATATCCCAAGAAAACATTCTTGAGACCTGAACTGAAGCTTGTGGTTACAACAGGACTATTTACAGCAGTTTTATTTGAAAGGACAGAACTAAAAGCATTTGAAGGATGCTTGAACTGAGTCATGGAAGCAAGTAGTTGAGGGAAATGATACAGGCATATTGAACCTGCTGTGGGGGCAAAACAGATGATAGGATGTCCACTGAACAGCTTGTGCAGCGGCATATAAGTTGGTATCAGAGCATCCCTAGAAACTAGGAAAAGAAACTGTTTCCAACACTCCACCTAGAGCTGGAGCATATAAGTTGAATGTAACAAGCTTGGAACAAGTATATTGAACAAGTTGATTGTTTGTGCTAACAGCCTTGGTAATGATTTCTTTGGAAAGAACCTTTTCATGAACAAAGTGTAAGTTATTTTGTATATGTTTGGTTTAAGTTTCGATAGAGAAATAGTGATGGGAAATTTTATTAAACTGTAAAATAAATTGATTGAACATAGAGAGCTTTGCGACATGTATGGAGGTTTTCGCCTCCGAAATATCAGGGGGTAGCCTTCCACAACGAAGCACTTAAGATTACAGTCTAGCCAGTCTGAACCGCAACGGCAAAAGGCGCCAGAGACTTGAGGCAAGAGAGAAAGCAGAGCAAGATCAATCCCGCTCAGATACCAAGTTGAAGACTAGAATATGTACCTCCCTAGGCTATATTTTATAATCAATCATGTTGAATTAAATTTAACAGCTATAGTACGAAAATGTACCTACCTAGGCTAATGATTAGCCACTATACAATAGTATACATTAATTTGTCTGTTTAGCTATCCTGGACATTAATTCCCTAGGGGAAGAAATTGTTTCCAAAATATCTGACACATAGATCCTGTCATTTACCGAACAAAACATATAATCCAGTTCCTTCAAGGAACATATTAAATAGTCATAGATGCATACCTTCCAAGAATGCAAAGATTTTAATGTAAACTCTGCTACCAAGCGTATCCATTCACTATAGCCTTCAGCATTCACAAGTTCGGATAACTGCAGCAGAAATCAAAGTGGGAGGATGATAAGAGAAATCCTTTATTTACCAAGATAGCAAATACTAGTACAAGTTCATGACCAAGAGGCTCTGGTAAATTTATTTGTGCAAATTAAAGTGAACCAAATCAAAAGAGAGACTAGGACGTGTGCAGTCAAGACAAACAAGGTTGAAGTAGTTCCATTATACCTACGTATCTTAATCTAAAAAGAAAATTAATCAGAAAATAGAGACACAAAGAAAATGCAACATGGAAAATAATAAGATTCCCTCTAAAACTAGGAAGATACAACATGAAACACGAAGAAAATTGTCAAAATGCAGTTGAGCATTCAGTAAAACACTCAAACCATAAACATATTTATCCACACAAAAAAAAGGGAAGAAAAAAAATATGCCCTTAATTATCCAAGCATTTTGTTTCAATCCGAAATCAAACATTCCCTAGATGTTTTAACGTGAGTATAAAAGTAAGCCCCAAGTTAAATTAAGACCAACATAAATAAAACAAATAATTTTAATGTTTTTTATGCAATAAGATTTTATAACAATTTCTACAAAGGGGAGTGAGATAGGAAGAGAAGTATGCGAAAAGATGGGTGATGTTTTTATGTTTTTTGACAGACCATTGTTAATTGTTAATTTTTGTTAGTGGGAAGGATTCGAACCCACAGCCTCTCCATCCCCTCCTACTCTCTTAACCGCCAAACTGACCTTATATTAGAGTATTCTTACTCCACTAAGTAAAGAGTGTTGGCTTTTACTTAGTGTTAATTGTTAACTGACAGCTGTCAGACAAACTGATACTTAGTTAGAGTCACTAACTGTAGTCAGTTAGTTAACTGATAGAGTTAGATTGTTAGGTTTCTGTTAGTCTCTATATATAGAGCTGACACAGACCTTTGTAACTTGGCTTGATAATTTTCTGATCAACAAAATCAGTTTTACATTTTCTCTCAATTTCTATCAATCACAAAGAACCAAAGCTCAAAAAAATGAAAATGTTAAGATGGATATGCGGCCACACAAGAAAGGACAGGATACGAGATGTTATATGCAAGCAGATATTGGTGTAGTATCAATCAATGAGAAGAGAACAGAAGATCGGTTAAAATGATATGGACCCATACAAGGGAGGCCATTGGAAGCAACAGTAAGGATAATATGGCATGTTTTTTAATCCTGTGAAAAGGGAAAGAGGGAGACCAAGAAGGGCATTGGAGGAAGTTATTAGACGGATCTCACAGTGAATAATATCTTTGAAAATTTAGTCTTTAATGTAATCATGTTATCCATATAGCCAACTTCACCTAGTGGAATAAGGATTTGTTCTTCTTGTGAAAGATAATCCCTCAATCCCTAAATATAAGACTTTTTAACTAATTCACGCCTTTTAAGAAAGTTGTTTAATACAGTTAGTAGCATTACATTTGTAAACAATTTGTATATTTTACCAAAACTACCATTAAATATTGGGACTCATAATCTCTCTCTTTCAACTTAATTACTTTCCCACTTAATTAATTAATGTGTGTTATTCTTATCCAATCCTTATAAGAGAGATAATGCATTAATCTTTTAGTACATAGTATTATTGGGAAAAATCTAAGTCACACATTGGCAAGAAATAGTGCCAAGATAGAATATATAACTGGAGGGCAACCCTCACCCAATGAGCTAGCTTTTGAGGTTGAGTTAGGCCTAAACCCACATTATAAAATGGTATCAAAACCTATTCTAGATCCATTTAAAGGATCACCCATCATGTTATCTACACACCAAGCCCAAAAGTGCTTGCGTGTGAGGAGGTATAATGGGAAAAATTCAAGTCTCACATTGGCTAGAGATAGTGCCAAGATAGAGTATATAAGTGGAGGGCAACCCTCACCCTATGAACTAGCTTTTAGGGTTAAGTTAGACCCAAACCCACATTCTAAGAAGCATTAACTATAAAGTAATTAAGGGTATTTGGGTAAAAAATAATTAATGCATAAGACAACTTGAAAAGAGTCTTAAAAAAAGGGACATATTAGAGTATATATATGTATAACTGTTAAAACAGTTTAGTTAGAGCTGTTAGCTTTTGCTAACAGCACCTTCCTCTTAGCTATTAACAGCTGCACTCTCTTAGTTAGAGTTGTAAACTCAATAAGGCTCTTTTATGGCTTAAAACAAGCCCCAAGGAAGTGGTTTGATAGGTTGAAGTCTACTCTTCTTCAGTTTGGTTTTGTGGGCAGTAAATGTGATTCTTCACTTTTTTTTTTTTGATCGGCAAAGATAAGTATATATATATATAATAGCAATGGAGTACCAGAGGTACTTTGTACAAAAATAGAATTCCATAAGTATGATTCCTCATTAAATAAGAATCATACAAAATAGAATTCCATAAATATGGCTACATGTTTAATTTACAGCTGTTAAAAGCCAATAAAGCTACCCTCTACTGATACAAAAAACCTTGTCTAATATGGCTTGACCAGTGATTAAAATGCAGGGAAAAATCCTTCTCTAAGTGTCTGAGCCAAGTCCAAATTAAAAACACTGCATCCTCGATCAGCTTGTTGCCATTAAAACTAGCATTTGAGAATATGATTTTGTTGCGCATCTGCCATATGGACCATACCACAGCCAGCCACCAACATTGCCATCTCTTTACCCTTATGCCATCCACCTGAACATATGAGTGTTGGAGGAAGTGGCATTTTGGTTTTAATGGAAGGGCACTTTTAATATTCATCCAAGACATGGTTTCCCACCAAATGGGCAGGATTTTCATGCAGTGAATGAATAAATGAGATGCTTCCTCCTCTACCCTACCACAAAAAGGACATGTTAAATCCACTATCTGCACTTGTCTCCTCTGCAGATTCTTCTTAGTTGGCAATCTATCCCTAAACAATCTCCATGCAAATACAGCGAATTTTCTAGGGATCTTTAACTTCCAAATCTCCTCAAAACAGTCCTCCTTACTTCCAGCTGCTCCCCCCTCCCATAACATCTGATAGGCACTGCTTGTAGAGTATGTGCCTGAAGGGTGTCCTATCCACTCCCATACATCAACTCCCTGTTGCTGTATATGCCTACCTTCGACCTCTTCAAGGAAGCTGATAGCAGAATCAATTTCAGAGTCAAACAGCGGTCTTCTCCATAGGAAATGCCACTCCCAACCATTATCCTTGTGAGATCCCATTTGTCGGATAGTTTGGTGCTGCTGTGATGAAATGAGATAAAGTCTAGGATATTTTTCTGCTAATGATTCCTCCCGACACAGCCACCTATCCTCCCAAAATTTAATCTTGTCTCCAACACCTACCTTCCATCGGAATCCATCTTGGAGAGTTCTGCCTTGGTATGGATGACCCATAGCCCTTTTTATATCCCTCCACCAAATAGATTCATTGGCTGGCCTTCCACCTTCCTCCCCACCCCTCCATCCACCATATTTAGACTCTAATACTCTAGTCCAAAGATCTCCTTGGCACTGTAACAGATGCCACTTCCATTTGCCTAGTAAAGCAAGATTAAACGCGTTGATGTCCTTGATGCCAAGCCCTCCCCTTTCTTTTGGTAAGCATACTGTGTCCCACTTAATCCATGCGATCTTGTTTTGGTCAGGACCAGCTCCCCATAGAAATCGACGTTGTATTTTCACTAGCTTATCCACCACTGATTGAGGCACCCTGAAAAAAGAAAAGAAATATATGGGAATTGATGTTAGCACTGACTGTATTAACGTCACTCTCCCCCCAAATGAAATATGTCTTTGCTTCCATTTTGCTAGTTTTCTCTCGCACTTTTGGATGATTAGTTCCCACATCTGACATCGCCTCGGATTGGCCCCTATGGGTATGCCAAGATAAACAAAAGGAAAAGCCAGCAGACCACAGTTCAAGTAATTAGCCGCAGCTTGCTTCCATTGATCGGTTACTCCAAACGCTCCAAAAGAACTCTTAGCAAAATTAATTTTTAAGCCAGAGACCAACTCAAAAGACCTTAGGATGACTTTTATGGCCTCAACATTCTCCTTAGATGCTTCCCCAAAAAAGATTGTGTCGTCCGCGTATTGTAAGATACTGATGGGTACACAGTTGGTACCAACCGGGAATCCCTTATATAGATTTTCCTCCATAGCTCTTCTCATCAACCCAGTCAAGGCCTCAGCAACAATATTAAATAGGAAGGGTGCCAATGGATCCCCTTGCCTAAGTCCCCTTTGAGGCAAGAACTCAGCTGTTGGGCTACCATTCACTAGGACCGAAATAGATGCGGATTTCACACATCCTTCCATCCACTTGATCCATTTCAGACTAAAACCTGTTCTCTTCAACATATAAAACAGAAAATCCCATGAGACCGAGTCGTATGCCTTCTCATAATCGACTTTGAAAATGAGGCATGATTTGTTACTTCTTCTGGCTTCATCAATCACCTCATTTGCAATTAGTGCACTGTGAAGTAGATGTCTCCCTTCAATGAAAGCAGATTGGACCTCATTTATGATAGATGGCATCACCTTCTTCAATCTTTTAGCCAACAATTTTGCCACAATCTTATACATGCAACCTATAAGGGAGATAGGTCGGTATTCATTCAAGGTTTGTGGATCAGGCACCTTAGGGATTAATGCCAAGAAGGATGCATTACACCCCTTAGGGAAAACACCATTGGCATGAAATTCATCTAGAAAGCGAAGGACATCGGGTTTGAACAGCTGCCAAAACTTCTTAATGAACTTGAAATTCAAGCCGTCAGGGCCTGGGCATTTCTCACTTCTGCACTCCCAAATAGCTTGCCTCACTTCCTCCACCTAAAAAGGGGCCACCAACATATTATTCTGCTGTTGATTGATGGTCTGAAAGTTGATACCATCAAGCCTAGGTCTGCAGTGATGTGGTTCTTGAAATCTTTGAGCAAAGAATGTCCTTACTTCCTCCTTCACCTTGTGTGGCTCCTCTATCCATGTCCCATCAATCATGATCCCCTTTAGAGAATTATGCCTTCGATTAGCACTCATCAACAAGTGAAAATACCGTGAATTGCAGTCTCCCTCCTTGATCCACCTCGATCTCGCTTTTTGCCTCAATAAAGATTCATGAGCTTGGGCCGCCACCCATAAGGCTTCCTGTAGTTGTTTTCTTTTGCTATCTTCTTGGGAGGACAGTTGTCTTTGGATTGTATCTTCTTCCAATTTATTCAATTCTGACTCAATCCTTTTGACCTTTTTGAAGGTGTCACCGAATTGTTCCTTGTTCCAAATCTTCATCTTCTGTTTGAGACGCTTTAATTTTTCTTTTAGCACGTACCCTCCCCATCCTGATGGTTGATGAGCTGTCCAGCATTGATGTACCAGTTCCTTGAAAGAATTATCTGATAACCAGCAGTCTAAGACCCTAAAAGGTTTAGGGCCCCAATCGACGATCTTAGATCGAAGCAAAACTGGGCAATGATCTGAAAAGTTTCTTGCAAGAGTAGTTTGTAAGCTGCCAGGCCATGTATCCAACCACTCCGGGGACAACAGAAACCTGTCCAACCTGCTCCTAGATGCACCATTGGGTCTGTACCACGTAAACTTTCTACCCATCCATGGAGCCTCAAGGAGCTCCAAATCATCAATCCATTCATTAAATTCATTGATACTACTATCTGTGGGTAACCTATGGCAATTACCAAAACGTTCATCAAGGTCCCTGATGGAGTTAAAGTCACCCAGAATACACCAAAGCCCCCCTGTCGCTGCATCTTTCAACTGCTTTACAGACTCCCATAGACGTCTCTTATTATGGATATCACATGGTGAATAAATGGTGATTATATTAACCTGGCGTGCTTCTTTGACCCACTCCCCTGTCAAGAAAATATACCCATTTCCAATGACTTTTCTGTGAAGCTTGAATGAATTTTCACACCACATACACAATATGCCACCAGCTGTATTATTAGCAGGCTGCACCGCCCAAGAAACCTCTACATCCCCCCATAACGCCTGACACATAGCTTTATCTATCATTTCTTTCTTTGTTTCTTGAATACACAGCATATCCACAGTCTCCATCTTTCTCAATCTTCTAATGGCTGACCATTTCACCCCCCTCCCTAAGCCCCTGACATTGTAGGAAACTATATTCATTGATTCCTTGTACTGTCTCCCCTCCTTTCCGCTCCTTCTTTGTCCCTTTCTTCCATGATCTTAATTTGTTCAATGATCATACTCTGCTCCTCCACCCCTGAAACCCCTAACTGTTTAGCCTTATTCCAAATATTAGCTGCCTCTTGATTCTGGTGAATTTCAGATTCTTGATTTGCTGCTTTTTGTCCGTTGTAATTGTTTGGAGTCTTATTCTGCTCCACGATAGCACTGCATAGTGGCTCTTGCTGTACCATCTCGTGTATGAAATGGGTCTGTAAATTACTTCCATTGAATTCTGTCCTTGAGGTGGAAGCATAAAGGCCCATTTGAGATTTCTTTTGACCCCTCCGTTGTCTTGAGTACACCTGCCATTCAGTTGCCATTGCATTTTTGTTGTTAACTGGGCTTAGGCCCAAATTACATTCTTTGTCATTAGGGGTGTAATTAGAAAGGCCCAACTCTCTATTTAGGCTCCCGTTATTCACGTTATCCTGCTCCATGAGTGGTTTTTCAAATATTTGTTCAGAGCTTTCCTGGATTTGAAAATTGCCACTTGGCCGACAGGTGTCACCATGTAGTGACTCCTCAGATGCTTCCTTTGACTTCAATATCTCTGCCCACCCACTGGGTTCCCCCTTTTCCATAATGCCTTTTTTGTGAATCCTTGATGCCCCTTCTGCCGTATCGGAAAAAGCAAGCAGAGGAGTCTTCCCTTGTTTGGCTGCGGCAGTACTGTTGCAGGCGACCGTTGCTTTCCTCCTTTGGATGGCTTTTTGACCAACGTCTTGTTCTTCGGTGTTTTCGACAAGCACCCGATGGTTATCGGCAAAAACCAGTGGGTATTCCTTGGTGCTGTGACTGTTGGGTAATTTGATTACCCGCTGGTCTTCGAATGGTACCTTCGTCGTCGTCTTCTCCGGCCGGTGGTGCGTATTTTCTTTGAGAGTGATCTGCTCCATCATGGTCGGCGAGAGACAATCAAAGTGGCTGTCGTCGGAGTCAATCTCCTCCGACGAGCCCCTTAGGCCTTGGTCCTTGCCGATTCGGTCGCGGTAACCTCCTCCACACTCCTCAACGACATGTACCTTGTATGTTTCATCACCGATAAGGACGTCAATGGTGTGCTGGATTATCGGCCTCCACGGGGTCTTAATGAGCACCCGTGCTCTATCCAGCCGCCGTTTCTCCTCCGTATCATCATCGATGTCAACCATGTCGCCCATAACCGCCACTATCTGCTGCATATGTTTCATGGTCCAAGCTTGAAGTGGGATTCCCCAAACGTGAACCCAGGTCAGTCTACAGCCTATACGAACAGTCGGGCTCCACCTTTCCAACGAGTAGAAGACTGGTGTGGCTTCGTCTAATCCACCATTCATAAGTTGTTTTGCAACCTTATCAGTAAGTCCGAAGAGTAGAACTAGGTCATCTCCTATGTATTTGGGCATTAAATCCATTCCTGTCACCCACCATAGCTCCTCCTCCAATCTTTCAAACATGGCTGGATTCTTTAGTCTTCCAACCCACGCATCCTTCAACCATTTGGTATCATCTGGTCCAATGTCAATTTGCACCGCTGATGTTGAGTAACCACGATTGTGGGGTTGACTGTTGGAGGCCATTCGTTGTCTCGGTATCCAATTAGTTCGCATCAGCGCATCCCTGTAAGATATTGAGTGTGTCTGGTGTGCTTTCCTGGAGTAGTCATCCTCTGTTTGATTTTTCTCCTTATGGTTCTGTGTCTTCCGGCCTGAAATTTCCATCCTTGGTTGCTGCCGCCCATACTTAGGAATGTTGACATATAGCTTCATCCCACCGATTACAATCCTATCTAGCTGCCTTGCCGTGTATAGAGTGTCACGGATCCCCTTAAATCTGACAAATCCATACCTCCGTCCTGTGTAGTTTCTGCGTTTCGGAATGAAGATTTCCCGAACATCCCCCCACTTTTTGAAGTGGTGCCACAGCTCTCTTTCTGTGATATCATCCGCAAAGCGTGTGAAATAAAAGGATGTGATATCCTTGTTATCTCTCCAGTTTGACACAACATGGTGTTGCTGGGCTTTTCCTTTGTTTCCGGCATAGACCCAATGGGTTGCCTCCCTGAGGTTCCCTCTGTCACTCTCAACTCTCTTTCCTCTAGACCTATCTCTCACCCACCCAGTGTTTCTCTCTCTTCACTGTTTATCTACAAGCATCAATCACATATTGTCTATCTTCTGGTTTAGGTGGATGACATTATCATCACAGGTAGTTTTACTCCTCTCATTCAGCATTTAACTACTAAACACACTGCCTTCTCTTTCAAGCAACTTGGTCACTTGGATTATTTCTTGGGCCTAGAGATAAAGTATCTACCTGGAAACTCTATAATCATGAATCAGATCAAATATATTTGTGATTTACTTCACAAAACCCACATGGCAGAAGCACATTCTATCTCCTCTCCCATGGTTTCTAATTGTAAGTTGTCAAAGTATGGTGCTGATCTATTTCAAGACTCAACTTTATACAATTCAGTGTTGGGTGCACTACAGTATGCCACTTTAACTAGACCTGAAATCAGCTTTGTTGTTAACAAAGTCTGTAAGTTTATGGCCAAGCCTCTTGAATCTCATTGGGCAGTAGTTGAAAGAATTTTAAGGTATTTCAAAGGTACCTTGTCTCATGGGTTACTTCTTCAGTCTGCTTCTCTTGCCAAGCCCTTACCTCTTCGTGCATTTTGTGATGCTGATAGGGCGCCTGATGTGGATGACAGGCATTCCACCTCAGGGGCTGCCATCTTTCTTGGTTCAATCAAATCTGATATCTTGGTGGTCCCGGAAGCAAAAGGTCAATGCACTGTCCATCACTGAACCTGAGTACCGTAGTTTGGCTGAAACCTCTGCGGAGCAAACATGGGTTCATGCCTTACTAACAGAGTTGCAAGTTCCTTTTACCACTCCTATTCTTCTGTGACAATCAGAGTGCAGTGTCAATTGCTCATAATCCTGTGTTTCATAGTCACACCAAAACATATGGAGATCGATGTTTTTTTTGTTAGGGAAAAGGTTCTGACAATGAAGCTCTTCATCTATCATATTCCAGCTTTGGATCAGTGGGCAGATGTGCTGACTAAGCCTCTTTCTTCAGCTCGTTTTGAATTTCTCCGGGGAAAACTCAATGTGAAGACTCTTCCCCTTGAGTTTGAAGAGGGGTATTAGAGTATACATATGTATAACTGTTAAAACAGTTTAGTCAGAGCTGTTAGCTTCTGCTAACAGCACCTCCCTCTTACCTATTAACAGCCGCACTCTTGTAATTCAGAGTTCTATAAATATCTACTCTGTAACTAACTTTGTAACTAACTTTTGTGATGATTAATAATATGAGATTCAATCATTCTGTTATACAAAAACTCTCTCTCAACTTATCTTAGAGGACAAACAAAATTAAAAAGAGTCTTATATTTAGGAATGAAGTATTATAGAAAACACCTATGCGCACTCAACAATAATTGTTGTAAATATAACTAATAATATACTTTAATAAATCATACACGTTGAATGAACATGTATATGGATCATACAAAATACACAATAAGCATAGAGCTCACCTGATAATTTACTTTAAAGCGGCCGAGAAGACGACAAAAGGCATGATAGTTATCATGATCAGCAAGACCTGTTTTACAATGAAATTATAGCATCAACAAAGATCTAAGTAAAATTTATACACAACAATAACAAAATCCTTATCACACTAAGTGAGATCAGCTTCATGGATCTCACAACACCATTCAGCTCTAATGCTTATATATAATGAATGTAAAATTTAGCAGTAGTCCAAATCAATATTCAATAGACAGGCAAGGAGTGCAAAATTTAGCAAATGTCCTAGTCATTTATTTGGACAGTGATGCTTCAATGAATTAATAAATTAATATTAATGGTACGTAGCAAGTTTGTAGGCTACATGTGGCACCTTCCTTTGATATCCAAGTAATGTATAGTGCAATGCTCATTCAGAATCAATTCCACATTTTTTTCATCTGATGTGCTGCTTTTACATTGGGAAATTCCTTTTCTTTTTTTATCGGCAAAAATATGTATTATATATAAAATAGTAAAACAGTACAAGTTGTACTGATATATGGACAGCTCTGCCATACTAGTCAATACATCAAACTATGGTGTCCTAATATGGACCAGCTGAAGTACATATCAGTGTACCAGAGTCCAGTAACAAATAATACAGCTGAGAACCCAACAACAACAAAAAAACTGGTTAGCATCACCCTCCCCCCTATACAAAAAGCCAGCCTTAATGTTGCTGGCCCAATAATGGAAAGTTATATTGAAGTTTCTCTCGAAATGTTTTAGTCACAGCCTGCAAAAAAATAGAGCTTGTTCCAAGACTTTCTGTCCATCAAATGTTTTGCCTGAAAAGACCAATTTGTTCCTTTGATACCATATACACCAGGTGAGAGAAGCCCACAGGATACACCACCTATTCTGAATTAGCCCAGGCAGATGACAGTATGTATTAGAATAAGTGTATGAAAATAACTGTTAAAAACAATTTTGTAAGATTAGTTAGCTTGGGCAAACAGAATCACTCTCACTAACAGAATTCTGTTACTTTGTTTGTGCTTAGACTCAAGGTCTAGAGGTTTATAAATACCTCTCTTGTAACTAACTTTGTAACTAATCTTTCAGAATCAATAATATCAGTTTCTTCTTTTTCTGTTCTCAATGTTCACTCTCTCTCTCTGTATTCTCTAACTCTGATATGCTTTTGTTAATGGGTTGCTTGAGGAATCTGTTTTTATAACTCAGCCTCCAGGTTTTGAGGTTGGAGGAAAATCATTGGTCTGTAAGCTGAATAGGGCCCTCTATGGGTTAAAGCAAGCTCCAAGGCAGTGGTTTGACAGGTTAAAATCTACACTGACTCAGCTTCGATTTGTGGGAAGCAAGTGTGATCCTTCTTTGTTCATCTACACACATCAAAAGCATACTGTTTACATTTTAGTTTATGTGGATGATATCATCATAACGGGCAGCTCTGTCTCTCTTATTCAGCAGCTGACTTCCAAATTAAATACAGCCTTCTCTCTCAAGCAGCTGGGTCACTTGGACTATTTCTTGGGGTTGGAGATCAAATATCTTCTTAACAAGTCTATATTAATGACTCAAAGCAAGTATGTGCGTGATTTGCTTCATAAGACTCAAATGGCTGAGGCACACTCTATCTCCACTCCTATGGTTACCACCAACAACAAATTGTCTAGACATGGTGCTGATTTATTTCATGACGCAACACTCTACAGGTCAGTCAGTAGTGGGTGCTCTGCAGTATGCTACACTCACTAGACCTGAAATTAGCCTTGCTGTTAATAAAGTTTGTCAGTATATGGCTAATCCCCTGGACTCTCATTGGGCTGTGGCTAAAAGGATCTTGAGATATCTCAAGGGTACCTTGTCTCATGGTTTACTTCTTCAGCCTGCTCCTGTTTCATAACCTTTGTCATTTTATGCTTTCTGTGATGTGGATTGGGCATCGGATGTTGATGATAGGCGTTCCACCTCAGGATCTGCCATTTTTCTTGGCTCAAACTTGATATCTTGGTGGTCTCAGAAGCAGAAAGTCACAGCAAGATCCAGCACTGAAGCTGAATATCACAGCCTGGCTCAAACATCCACTGAGTTGATCTGGATTCGAACTCTTCTAACAGAGTTACATGTTTCTTTCAATACTCCTGTACTTTATTGTGATAATCAAACTGTTGTATCCATAGCTCATAATCCTGTATTCCATAGTCGCACGAAACATATGGAAATTGATGTGTTCTTTGTGAGAGAACAAGTTTTGGCTAAGCAGCTTTCAGTTGTGCATCTTCCTGCCTTAGATCAGTGGGCTGATGTCTTGACCAAGCCTCTTTCCTCAGCAAGATTTGAAGATTTGAGAGACAAACTCAATGAGAAGAGTTTTTCCTCTGAAAAATCTTCCCCTTGAGATTGAAGGGGGGTATTAGAATAAGTGTACGAAAATAACTGTTAAAAACAGTTTTGTAAGATTAGTTAGCTTGGGCTAACAGAATCACTCTCACTAACATAATTCTATTACTCTGTTTGTGCTTAGACTCAAGGTCTAGAGGTTTATAAATACCTCTCTTGTAACTAACTTTGTAACTTTTTTTTTTGCTCAGCAAAATTAATGTATTATAAAAGAGTACCAGAGGTACTAAATAATACAGCTTTAGGGACATATCATACATAGTTTGGGTACAGACATTGAAAACACAAACTGAAAATCCCACACTACTTTAATTGAAAATGGAACTAGACTATATTCCTATGCTGCTGTCCTAAGAAATCCAGCTTTGAGGTTTGAGGACCAGTGATTGAAATGCATAGAGAAGTCCTTTTCCAAGCATCTTAGCCACGTCCATATAAGAAACACTGCATCTTCCATTAATTTATGAGCGTCGTAAGTAGCATTGGAGAAGATGATGTTGTTCCTATGCTTCCAAATAGAATAAGTCAGCGCTAACCACCACCACTGCCATCTGTTTTCCTGCAGTCCTTCAAAAACCCCATGGATATGCTGTATAAAGTGCTGACCCGGATGATATGGGAACACCCCCACCATATTTACCCAAGACTGTGACTCCCACCATAGAGGACTAACTTTACTGCAGTGAAAGAATCAATGACTCGCGGTCTCTTCCACCAATCTGCAAAATGGACACGAGTACTCTTGTAACTCAACCTGCTTCCTTTTCAAGTTGGCTTTAGTAGGCAATTTGTCTTTGATTCACCTCCATGCGAACATAGCCACTTATGATGGAACCCTAAGCTTCCATAATTCCTTGAACTGTCCCTCCTGCCTTTCTGCCGCTATTTCAAGACGAATTACCTTATACGCACTCCTAACCGAATAGCATCCACTAGGCTCTGCCGCCCACTTCCACTGATCACTTAAATCCGGCCTGATTCTGAACCCTTCAACCTGCTGGAGGAAAGCTACCGCCATGTCTATCTCGCTATCAAATAGAGGCCTCCTCCATTGAAAATGCCACTCCCACCCACCTTCTTTGAAAGCTCCTAATTGATGAATTAAAAGTTGTTGTTGAGCCGATATGGTGTACAATCTAGGATATTTCTCTGCCAAGTTGTTGTCTCCGCCTATCCACCTATCCTCCCAAAACTTAAACTTGTCCCCACACCCGACCTTCCACAATATCGACCTATTCAGCTGCTGACCTTGGTGCAAGTTTTGATTTACTATCTTTAGGTCCCGCCACCATAATGATTCGGTACTAGCCCTCAAAGCTCCATCAAGACTCCTCCATCCTCCATACTTTGACTCAAGAACTCTTGACCAAGTCTCCCCCTGATTCTGAAACAGCTCCCATTTCCACTTTCCTAGTAATGATGTGTTGAAGGAGGTGATATCCTTGACTCCCAGCCCTTCTTGTTCCTTTGGCAAACACACTGTTTCCCACCTGATCCAAGGAATTTTGTGTTGATCAGACGCACCACCCCATAAAAAGTTCCTCTGTAGTCTGATTATCTTGCCTACCACCTGCCTAGGGACCCTGAAAAAAGATAGAAACTAAATTAGAATAGATGTTAGCACGGAATTTGAGTCACTCTCCCCCCAAAGGACAAATGCCTTTGTTTCCATCTCACCAATTTTCTCTCGCAGTTAGTGATTATGGGTTCCCAAGTCTGACATCTTCAAGGATTAGCGCCAATAGGGATGCCAAGGTATGTAACAGGAAAAGACATCACTCTACAATTGAGATAACTAGATGCACCATAAATCCATCGATGAGGTACCCCAAAGGCCCCGCAACTACTTTTGGCGAAATTTATCTTTAACCCCGATGCCATCTCAAAAGCATGTAGTATTGCTTTGATTGCTCTTACATTCTCCATAGTCGCCTCTTTCAAAAATATAGTATCATCTGCATACTGAAGCAAGCTAACCTCAACCTTCTTTGAACCCACTAGAAATGCCCTGTATAGTCCTCCATCAATTGCTTTTGACATTAGACCACTCAAACCTTCTGCAGCAATATTAAATAAAAGGGGTGATAACGGATCTCCTCGTCTGAGTCCTTCTGTGGATAGAACTCCTTGGAAGGGCTCCCATTTACCAAGACCGAGATGGAAGCTGATTTTAGGCATCCCTGTATCCATTGAATCCACTTCGGACCGAATCCCTATCTCCTCATCATATAAATCAAGAATTCTCCAGACACGGAATCATACACCTTCTCATAGTCCACCTTAAAAACCATACACAGTTTTTGGCATCTTTTAGCCTCTTCAACTAACTTTGTAACTACTCTTTCAGAATCAATAATATCAGTTTCTTCTTTTTCTGTTCTCAATGTTCACTCTCTCTCTCTGTTCTCTAACTTTGATAGTATGGATGTGTTGGATCTGCTGGGAAAACAGATTCGATTTGTACCCAAGATAGACATTCCCACCACATAGGCAACACCTTTGGGCAGTGGAAGAAAAAGTGTAACGCATCCTCGTGTGAGTTAAGCACGGAGGACATCTAGCATTCTCCAAATCTACATTCCTTCTCCTTAGATTCTTCCTGGTTGGCAACCTGTCCCAAACCAGTCTCCATAGAAAATGCTGAACCTTGTTGGGCACTTTCATCTTCCATAAATCTACAAAAACCACCTTATCATTGTTGTCCTCCACCTGACCCTCCTGACTTAGCAAACCATATGCACTTTTGGTTGTATATTCCCCCCTTGGTTCCACCATCCACACCCACTTATCAGAATATTGAGGTTGTATCTGTATTGCTTCTACTTCTTGCATTAAGTTTGATGCCATTTCTGGTTCACTTTCCAACAGGCTCCTTCTCCATCTGAAACTCTATTCCCAAACCCCTTCTGCAGCCGACCCCATTTGATGAACCTCATGATGTTGCTGTTCTGAAATGCTGTAGAGTCTCAAGTATTTCCACAACATCCACTCACCTCCTCCGGCCCACCCATCTTCCCAAAACATTATCTTTTCACCGCTCTCCAATTTCCACCTCACAGCACTGTTAAACCACTTGCCTTCCTCTATTACCCCACACGCAACACATAAATCCTTCCACCAAATCGATTCCTTTTGATTCCTTCTTTCTTCATCCATATTCCCACATTGTGGAATTCCTTATTCAGCATCTTCAGTTTAAGTTAGGTTTATACTAATACTAGGCTACCAGACAAATTTTCTTGATTAGCTTTCGCAGTAACAGAAGTTGAGCAGAAAACTTTTATGTAAAATATGAAACCTGTGCTATTTTGCTAGATTTATTTCATGTGTATATGATATTTTTAAGGTTTCTATGATACAACACTAGATTTGGGACAACATTAATGCCTGATTATGCTTGGTATATAGCATGTTGCATTTTTAATTGGGTTCTCCTAACAGATATGTAAAGGGATTGAGCAGTGACAACCAGCCATATTTATACCCACCCCCACCGCTTTTGATTAATCTTCAAACCAGGAACTACCAGAACTGAAAGATGAAAAGAAATATCTAGTAGAAAAGAACTACCTCTATAGTGTCAACTAAAAGAGTTTGAGGAAAAGATCACATTTCTTTCAATACCTTATTGGCAAAGACTAACACCAATTTGTAAAGACAAACTAGGCAGCCATTGTTCCAAGGTCATTAAATAATACCGTTAACTAATGCACACACTAAGCCAGAGCCAAATAACTATTAATCTCCTTTACCTATTCCAGTTTGCAAAATTTCTTTGGTGCCCAGCATCAAGTGTGACAGAAACTTCATTCGAGCAGTATCATTGGAAAACAATGATCGTCTAGTAGAAGCAAGACGCAACAAGCACTCCAATGCCTACAATTAATACAAATAAATAATGAGAAAACAACATAATATATAGAGGTGAGGTGAGACCAAAATAGATGACGAAATGGATCAGATATTTTCTTTGCCTACTGAGAGATAAATTGATTACCATATTTTAATTCAGAATTTTGCCATCATAATAAAACTTTAGAAACAAAGGATCCAGTGCAAATAAACCTTACAGAAGCTCACATGCATTTATGTTTAAGCTTAAAAACTATTTGGATAAGATATAAAATAAAACGACAACATTCAAATAGCTCACAAGACAGTAAGCTTGAATAATAAAATACATATAATAGGAAAAGTCAACAAGATGTTAACAATAAACAAGACCTCAAACATATACCCATATATGTTAAGAGGATAACAAATCATGGCATAGTAACGAAAGCAGTTAAAAATTTTAGGTATAACAATTAGAAGCAAAATACAGGAAATCACCATGGGAACAAACTCCAATACAATATGTAAACCACTCTGCATTCAAGTTGTCATTTTAGGAGATAAAATCAAATTTTGGGAGGATAGGTGGATAGGCGGGGAGGAGTCATTGGCGGAAAAATTTCCAAGACTATATCTGGTTTCCTTACAGCAGCATCACCTTATACAGCAGGTGGGCAGCCACAATGATAGTGGTTGGGAGTGGAACTTCACATGGAGAAGGGCGTTGTTTGATAACGAAGTTGATTGGGCTGTTAGTTTTCTAAATGAGCTTCAACATAGGACTATTCAGCAACAAGGATCTGACACATGGGAGTGGACGGGAGACCAAACAGGCCAATATTCAGCACACAATGCCTACAAAATGCTAATGGAGGAATTTGTAGGTGAAAGCCGGGAGGACTGCTTTGATAAACTGTGGAGTGCAAAGGTTCCAAGTAAAATAACAGTTTTTGCATGGAGGTTAATTATAGATAGGCTACCCACAAAAAAGAATTTACAGCGTCGACAAGTGCAGCTCGCAGACACTTTATGCCCTTTTTGCAGAAACAGTGAGGAGGATTCAGCCCACTTATTTCTTCACTGGGATAGAATCCAGCCTATTTGGTGGGAAACCATCTCATGGCTGAATTTAAAACGTGCTGTCCCCTTCACCCCAAAACAGCACTTCCTCCAACACATAGATGTTCAGGCTGATGGTGTTAGGATGCAGAGGTGGCAATGCTGGTGGTTGGCTCTAACTTGGTCCACTTGGAAGCTTAGGAACAGCATAGTGTTTTCTAATGCAACCTTTAACGCCAACAAACTGTTTGAAGACGCAATATTCACTTTATGGACGTGGCTCAGGCACTTTGAGAAAGATTTTACTACCCATTTTAACCAATGGTCAAGTAGCATTAGACAGGGCTTTAGCATTAGTGGAGGATAGCTTTTTAACTAATAGATGTATATTACTGTACCCATATAATGGTTCCCTCTCAGACCTGTTTAGTCTGACTTTGGAACCATTGCTATGGTACTCATACTGCTGTATTACAGTACCTCTGGTACTCCTTTTCTTATCTATAAAATATTATCTTTGCTGATCAAAAAAAAAAAAGTTGTCATTTTAGAATTTCGGGAAGATAAAATCAACTCTTTCTACAAGAAAGTTAAGCACAAACATCTGTCATGAAGCAAAGGGCTGATATATTACATTACTTGGGTGGAGAGAATAAAGCAAAAGACAAAAAGAGAAAAAAATACACTTTACCACAAAGTAGAAACTTCTTGTGAAAGACAAGTTTATCGCAGTCAAAGAAAATATAATATAGACGAGTGAAATCAAATCAAGCAGAAACTAAAGTCTCATGCAGCATATATTAGAAGTTAGGGAGATATTGACTAACAAGATTAGGAAAAATATAATTTTATTTCATTTTATTTTCTTCTACCAAATACATTATCTAATGCACATATTTAACATTGTCACAAACAAAATGAAGAAGTGGCAGAAAGACAGCAAAATAAAGTAAAAAGCCAACCTCACTTGCTCCACTAAAACCTGTGTTAGACAAACAAACTAGAGACTATGCCATAAATTCCAGCCCCATTTTTCATACTTAAATATAGGCAGAATGTAAAGGTGACTCTTTTGCATTGTCCATACCTACTTCAATCCCAAAGGACTGTTGCATAGCGGGAGTTAAAGATATAAAAGTGTAAACCATTTATAGACATCCAATGACAACCTGATTTAGAATATCTAGAAGTCCACAATTCTTTCACTCTAATATTGCATCATGAATTCAAACAAATGACATTTTATCCGGTAAACATCATATGTTTAATATATGCAACAAAGAAAGGTCCTAAGTTCTCATAATATTCTTTCAATACATAAAACAAAAGTGTTAAAGAGAAAGAACAGAGGCACATTGAGACTGAAACCGTGTCTCTGAATACAGCACGAATATGAGTTTTTTTTTTACTCAGCGAAAATAATATTGTATTATAAATCAGTACAAGTTGTACTGTTGAAATTACACATTGAGCCAATTTTAGCAGGACTATGGTTTCCTAATACAGAGTATCTAAAGTGAATTAGGAAACCATAATTCTGTCAGTTTACTTGGCCCACAGCTACCCAAAATACATATAAAGTCCCACCCTAGTCACATAAATGCCTCCTTCATATTGCTGGACCAGTAATGAAACGACATGTCAAAGTCTTTATTCTGATTTTTTTGCCAAGTCCAGCAAAGAAGAGATGTGTTGCAACTAAAGAAGTGAAACGACATGTCAGTTTACTTAGCATTATTTTGCTGCAACTAAAGAAGAGATGTGTTGCATCCTCATCTTTATATTTGCAGAATGGACATGTGGGATCATTTATTTCCATATTTCTCCTGCGCAAGTTCATTTTTGTTGGTAATCTGTCCCTGATTAGTCTCCACGCAAAGAACACAACTTTGCTAGGGGCCTTGACCTTCCCCACAACTAAGTAAAAACATCATCCTGATTTTCATCAGTTTGGGCTGACATAAGCTTCTTGTACCCGCTCCCTGCTGTATATACACCCGATGCATCTTCCTTCCAAATCCACTTGTCTTCTCGATCCGGATGGATGCTGATACCTTCTAGATCTTCTAAGAACTTTACAGCCATCTCCATCTCACCATCAAAAAGTTGCCTTCTTCATTTAAAGTCCCATTCCCAACCTGTAGCTGTGAAGTTGCCCATCATCTTTATGACATGTTGTTGCTGTTTGGAAATGGAGAAAAGTGTAGGATATTTCAACTTAAGTGGTACTCCATCCTCCTTCCATCCATCCTCCCAAAATTTGGCCTTTTATCCACACCCCACTTTCCATTTTATCCCTTTATCGAAACCGCTTCCATCTGCACCTAAAGGATCTATAATATTTATATCCTTCCACCATGTTGATACTCTATTGCCCCTTTTTACTCCCTCCAAACTTCTCCAATCGCCATATTTTGAGTCCAATATTCTAGCCCACAATTCTCCTTTGTTATGGAAAAAGCTCCATTTCCACTTTCCAATGAGTGCATATTAAACTTCCTTAAGTCCTTTGGTAGGCACACCGACTCCCACTTTACCCATGCTATCTTCTTCTCCTCCACACCTCCGCCCCACAAAAATCGTCTCTGTATCCACACCAATTTGTCCAAAACTTTATTTGGAGCCTTGAAAAAAGATAAGAAATATATAGGAATAGAATTTAGGAAAGACTTTATGAGTGTTACGCTTCCCCCAAAAGATAGTAGCTTTTGCTTCCATTTTGCCAATTTTCTCTCACATTTCTTGACTATAGGATCCCAGGTGTCGAAACGCCTTGGATTTGTCCCAATCGAGAGGCCCAGATACAGAAATGGTATGGTCAATAACCTGCAATTTAAATACCTAGCAGCATCCACCTTCCAATTCTCTGACATCCCAATTGTCTCAAAATTACTCTTTGAGAAATTAATTTTAAGGCCCGAGACAAGTTCAACACTTCTCAAAATCACCTTAATCGCTTTAACATTTTCCATGGATGTTTTCCCAAAAAAGAGTGTATCATTTGCATAATGTAATATGCTAACCTCCACCTCATCTCTAACCACTAAGAAGCCTTGAAACAGATTTTTCTTCATCGCTTCTCTCATCAGTCCATTTAGTCCCTCCGCAACAACGTTGAATAATAGTGGAGCTACTGGGTCCCCTTGTCTTAGGCCTCTTTGTGGGATGAACTCGGACGAAGGGCTGTCATTAATCAATATGGAGATAGAAGCTGATTTTAGGCAGCCCTCAATCCATGATATCCATTTTTCACAAAAAACCATCCTCCTCCACATATATGGCAGAAAATCCCAAGAGACTGAATCGTAAGCCTTTTCAAAATCTGCTTTGAAGACCAAGGAAGGCCTGTTCCTTGACTTTGCTTCATGGATTACTTCATTTGCAATGAGGGTGCTGGGTAACAAATGTTGGCCTTCTATGAATGTTGTCTGTCTCTCATCTATTAATGTGGCAGCACCTCCTTCAACCTCCATGGTAACACCTTTGACACAATTTTGTATATGCTACCTACTAGAGAAATAGGCCTATATTCATTTAAATTTTGTGGTTCAGTTACCTTGGGAATGAGCGCAATGAAGGATGCATTGCAGCCCTTCGGGAGAGTTCCATGAACAAAAAATTCATCCATGAAGCGAAGCACATCAACCTTTATAATTTCCCAAAATTCCTTAATGAATTTGAAGTTAAGACCGTCTGGGCCAGGGGTCTTGTCACTCCCACACAACATCCTTAATTTCTTTTTCGATGAAAGGCTTGAATAATCTGTCATTTTGTTGCTGTCCAATAGCTTTAAAGCTGACCCCATCTAGTTTCGGTCTCACCCACTCTTCCTCCCGAAATCTGTTCTTGAAGACCAAGCGTGTCTCCTCCTTCACCCTTCTAGGTTCATCAATCCAAACACCATTTACAAACACTCCTCTCAAAGAGTTGGATCTGCGATTTGAGTTTACAACTCTATGGAAAAACTTGGAATTGCAGTCTCCTTTGATCCATCTTGCTCTTGCTTTCTGCCTCAATAGGGACTCATGCGATTGTGCAGCTGCCCACAGCTCCTCTTGAAGCTTTTTTCTAACCAGCAACTCTTGGTCATATAACTATCTATCATCAACTTCAGATTCTAGCCTGTTTAGCTCCTTCTCAATGGTTGCTAGCTTCTGATGGGTATCTCCAAAGTGCTCTTTATTCCAGATTTTGTGCCTAGCCTTGACTCCTTTTATCTTTTCTTTGATCACAAAACCGCCCCCATCCCCTTACAGTAATATTCAGCCAGGATTCTTGGACGACCCTTCGAAATGATTTATCATGAAACCAACAATTTAAAATCTTGAAAGGTTGGAGTCTCCAATCAACAACTTCATATTTCAGCGCGACTGGGCAATAATCCGAGAAGTTTCTTTCCAAAATAAGTTGTGTTGTACCCTGCCATTTCCGAAGCCATTCAGCACGGACAAGAAATCTGTCCAACCTGCTCTTTGTTGTCCCATTAAGTTTGTACCAGGTGAATTTCCTCCCCCACACAAGGCACGTCTTCAACTTGAAGGTCCTCTATCCATTCATTGAAATCATCCATATGACTATCAATTTCCCCCCTTTGAGACAGCCCTACTCTCTCCTTTGGTCTCCCGATATTGTTGAAATCCCCAAGTATGCACCACAGCAATCCTAGGCTTAAATCTCACAGTTGTCTGATTTGCTCCGACAGGTTTCTCTTCTGCGTCATGTCACATGGCGCATATGTGTTGACAATAGACACCTTTTGCCCATCAGGGACCTATATACCCTCTAGATAAATAAAGCCTTGACCACTTACTTCCTGTCCAATCTGAAAGAGTTCTCATTCAACAAACATAGTAGTCCTCCTGCTCTATTGATGGCTGGTTGCACTTCCCACTTGACTTCTATATCTTCCCACAGGGCATGACAGACAAATTTATCTAACTGCTCCTTCTTAGTTTCTTGTATACATAACATGTCAACTCTTTCCATTTGTACCAATCTTCTAATTGATGCCCATTTTACACCCCTTCCTAACCCCCTTGTATTATATGTGATGATCTTCATTATCCAGCTCCCCTATTTCCCATCTTGTTGGTCTCCTCCTTATCCCTTTCCTCCATACACAGTAACTTTGTGAGTACTGATGTATCTCCTTACCCACTTGTAACTCCCAGATTCTGCACCATGTTCCATTGTGATGTTGCTCCCCTTGTTTGATCACACATTTCCTGACTGTTATTTTGTAATGGATCTTGTGTTGGATGTTCCACTTTTTTTTTCAGCAAAGATAAATTAGTATATATAAGTAAGTAGCAGGGGTACTAAGATTACAAATTTTTGGATTTCAGCAGACATATGGTTTCCAAATACGAACTTGATCCGTCAAATTAGCTAACCATAAGCTGCTCACATTGTAAGCTATAGGCTACCCAGGTCCTATGTCTGCTTCCCTCCCCTAATTACAAAATCTCTCTCTTAGATTACTCGACCACTGATTAAAATGCATTACAAAACCTTTTTCCATATTCCTAAACCATGACCAACACAAGAAGATTGCCTCATCCATCAGTTTGTTACTATTGAAGCTATCATTTGAGAAAACTATCTGATTCCTGTGCTACCAAATAGTCCAGGTTAATGCTATCCACCAACACTTTCATCTGTGAGCCCTTAGTCCAACGTATCCCCCATGAGCATGTTGGAGGAAATGGTGTCTCGGGTTTTGCGGGAAAGCACCTGAGATGTTTACCCAAGACAAAGATTCCCACCATATAGGGAGGGTTTTACTGCAGTTGAAGAATAGATGAGTTGCATCCTCCTCATTTCCACTTTGATCACACATTACCTCCCAGATTCAGCCCACTACCTCTCATTTCTGGTGAGTACTCATCGTGTCTGTCAGTTACGTTGCTGACCACTTTATGGGCCTTTATGTTTGATTTTTTTAGAAGCCCAAGAGTGTGCCCATGCTCCATTTGCTTTCTACACCCTCTGCTTCTGGAGTATACCTTCTCCACATGTTTTGGGCCTTTTTGTTCACATTTTACATTGCCTTCTGCACCTTCATTTTTGTCGTGAAGGGTGTTTTATGTGAGGCCCATTAAGGGCCCATCACACCCAATATTATTTATCTCGTCACGTGGCTTTGTGCTCACAAATTCAAAATTTTCTTGCGTCATTGGGCCCACCTCCTTGTCTCTGTCCTCTATTATTTTTCGATTCCTGTGCATGCTTCTTTTTTGTAATTGCTTCAGCCAAATTTTGTATCTCCTTTATTGACTCCTCTTCTGACCTCTTTTTGTTGCTTTTATCCTCGTTTTCTTTTCGGTAGATGAGGGTGGGGTGGGGCTCAGTTGTTGTCCTTTGTGCCTGTGTATGTTCACTTTTATCAAGCCTTTGGTTGCTTCGATCAACTTGTTTTTGTCTGCTGCAGGTATCGGATGTGACCCATTCCTAAGCTTGTGTCAGTGACTCTCGGTTATTAACCTGTGGTTCGTTGTGGCGATTTTTACCTTCAATCCGTCACTACTTCGTGGCTCATCGACTCTACTCATCACCGTCTGTGCTCGGAAGAGTGTCCTCCTCCGACGGGTCTGTTTCTAGGATTACACCTTCGATCGCCATTTGCGTCCCTATTTCACTCTCACTATCGTCAAAAATTATTTCCTCCAACGAGCCTATGAAGCTTCTTCCCCAACATTTGCATCTATCCAGATTGTAACATGTTTCTTCAGCCATATGCATAGTGTATTCAACCCCATTAATCCATGCGGAGACCTTGTGCTGAATTAATGGCAGCAATGGTGTCTTCACTATTATCCGCGCCCTGTCCAGCCTATGGAGTTCATCCATTTCGTGATCCACCTCCACCACTTCTCCTACCGCCATCATAATCTGTCTAATATGCTCCAAATCCCAGGCATGATAATCTGTATATGGTCATGATTCTTCGAGGAATGAACCCATTTTTTAACCACATTCATGATCAAGTTCTAACTGCACATGATGTTCCCTCAATGGAAGATTTAGTCACTCGACTCCTTCAGGTCCCTACTCAAAAATAAGGGTAGTTCTCTTGAGGTTGATGAGTTATTTGCTATGGTATCCTCTAGAGGAAGAGGAGGTCGTGGAAGAAGAGGGGGCCGAGGAAGGGACAGAGGTGGCCGGAACAATAATCTTGGGTGCAGTCATTGCAAAACGTCGCGTCATGCACAAGATTTCTGCTATGATTTAAATGGTTTTCCTGAAAACACAGCCAATGTGCCTAAATTTGAAAAATATAAGCAAACTAAGGAGAAGAACCCATCTTAATAACAGTGAGGATAATCATTAATTCCTTGAAAAAACAAAATAAATGAAGCACTAAAACAAAATAATTTATTATTAAAAGTTCTGAAAGCACTGACTCCCTTGTCAAATCAAATAAACCAACATAAACAAACCTCTTTCGAAAACATTTGATTCATTGCATAATAATCAAAAAAGATTTGCAGTGTTGAGGAATCCTCTAGGGTAGGCTTCCAACCAGATGGAACCTGTACAACCAATGGCAATTTCAGATCAAGAACTGCGGGCTAGAGAAAAGCAAACAACCATCTATGTACACAGGAATATACCTGAACAGTACCAATTTCATCTGAACTTTCATCATACGATGTCCCCATAAAATCAAATGATAAACAACTAAGGGAAAGCATAAGAGACAGCTCCTGCAACTTGCTCCCAGCTGAAAATTTTGCATAACCAAAGCACAATTACTAAATTCAGAACATGAAATCAGTTTAGAACTTTGAAAACGAATGTATACATCTATCATTGCCATAACAATAATATTTTATACCATCAGATTTTAACTGGAAGAGAGAAGTTAATGATATCTGGAATATCTGAAAAAGAGAGTTATCCCTGAAAGAGCTTGCTATCCTACGATGACGAGTAGCAGGTAATCCAGGATTGTGCTGAAAATAATACATAATATAAAAAATTCAAGTAACAACAAAATCATCAATATATTAGTTAAGACCTCTTTTTCGATAAACTGAGTGAGAGTGAGAGCGAGAGAGAAAATGAAAAAGATAAAGCTAATATTATTGCTCAGAAATAAAAACTCAATGAGTTAGATACAAGAGAGGTATTTAAAGAGTTCTGACTTGAGAAACTAACTCTAATTACCTCTAACTAACTTCTAACAGAATGTAAATTAACTCTAACTACCTCTAACTAACTTCTAACAAAACGTAACCACTTGGATGCAATTTAGTGAAAACTAACAGCCCTTACAACATATACATTGTTGTCTAATATGAAACAAAACTATTTACACAGTTATGTATGTACACACTCATACTCCAATACGCCCCTCAAAGGTGAAAAAGTTTCATGAAAATCAAAGCCATGAACTTTTTTTTTTGGAAGGCTGAAAATATATATATTATTAATAAAAAAACCAGTACCAGTGGTACCAGAGATTATAAATACAAAGCACCAAGGTGCTACCCTCGAAGAAGACCAACAACAAAATCAAAAAACAACCAGTTCCAAACCCAACTAGGCAACGAAATTGGAAATATTAGAGGACCAGTAGTGGAAGCTAGTACTAAAATTCTTATCCTTAGCCTTTAACCATGACCAAGCTAAAAAAATAGCATGTTCCATGACTTTACAGGGATCAAAAGGTTTTCCTTGGAAAATCAAATGATTCCTATGCTGCCATATAGAGCTAGTTAAGGCAATCCACCACCCACATCTTGTACTGTGATTCACATTTGCCCCAAACCCATCACAGAACTGATAGAAATGGTGAACCGGGTTAATGGAAAGGGGACCTACTACCCGAACCCAGCGCATAGATTCCCACCATAGGCCATTTGTCAACTTACAGTTGAAAAACAAATGACCCACATCCTCCTGCACACAGCCACATAAGGAACAGGTGTCTTCCTGAGTAATAGCATTTCTTCTTAATAGGTTGACCTTGGTAGGTAGTCTATTTTTAAGAAGTCTCCAACAGAAGATCACAGCCCGAGGGGGAACTTTCAGCTGCCATATAGTCTTAAAAATCTTGCCATCAGAATTTACTAAAGAAGTGTTCATGCATAAGCTATAAGCTGACCTAGTAGTATATTGACCATTAGATTCAACCAACCACAGCATATTATCTTTCACCTGTCTTTGAATAGGAACAGAACTGATTTCCTCCATAAACTGCACAGCCAAATGGCTTTCATGATCAAAGAGATTTCTCCTCCAGCTATTATGATTAAAATGTCCCATTTGAGAGATGTAGTCCTTTTGCTGTCTACTTATGAGGAAAAGCTGATTATACTTCTGCTGCAAAGTGTGTTGTTCCCCTAGCCAATTATCAGTCCAGAATTTAATATTCTCCCCACTCCCAACCTTCCAAGCCAAGTTGTCTTTAAAGATACTGCAGTCCAGCTGGTGATACAGATTTCTAATGTCTCTCCACCAATGGGAAAAGCCCCTTTTGTCACTACCATTTTGAAATTCTGACCAACCACCATATTTTTAAGTTAAAATTCTGACCCAGAGCTGCTGTTGATCAGATGCAAAAGCCCATATCCATCTTCCCATCAGAGCTAAGTTGAATTTAGAGATATCCTTTATCCCCAGGCCCCCCTCAGTCTTTGGAGGGATATCAACTTTTTGACTACCCTCTGAGGAATTTTAAAAAAGGAGAGGAGATAAATTGGGAGGGCATTAAGGACAGAATTGATAAGGGTGATCTTCCCAGCCATGGATATATCTCTTTGAGCCCATTTGGCTAATTTAGACTTGAATTTAGAAATGAGAGGCTCCCACACCAGCTGGCTTGAAGGATTAGCCCCAATAGGTAAGCCTAAATAGAGGAAAGGATACTCCAGCTGCCGACAGTGCAGAATATTGGCTGCTTCCAAAGACCAGTTGACTCCACCCCCTATTATCCCAAACTGACTTTTAGCAAAGTTAATCTTTAAACCAGAAGCTAATTCATATCCTCTTAATAAGGCTTTTATAACATGAATATTTCCCCACACAGCCTCTCCTACAAAGACAGTATCATCAGCATACTGCAAAATGTTGATAGGTTCCTTTTTCTTTCCAACCAAGAAGCTTCTATAGAGGTTTTTGTGGACTGCTTGTCTCATCATACCAGTAATACCTTCAGCTACAATATTGAAAAGCAAGGGAGCTAGGGGATCTCCTTGTCTCAAACCCCTTGTAGGGAGAAATTCCTTAGAAGGGCTGCCATTAATCAAAATTGATATAGATGCTGAGTGGAGGCAAGCTGATATCCATGATCTCCATTTTGAGCAGAATCCCAACCTGAACAGCATGTAGTCCAAAAAAGACCAAGAAACTGAATCGTAGGCCTTTTCAAAGTCCACCTTGAAGATCATCACAGGTTTCTTATTTCTCCTTGCTTCCTCAACCACCTCATTGAGAATCAAAATACCATGAAGAATATGCCCTCCTTTAATAAAGGCTGACTGCCTTTCATCAATTAACCCATTCATTACAGACCTCAATCTGTTAGACAGCAACTTGGCTATAACTTTATACATACAGCCATCAAGGATATAGGCCTATAATCATTGAAGGACTGAGGATGAGTCATCTTAGGAATTAAGGCCACAAAGGAAGCATTGCTGCCTCTAGGAAAGCTGCCATGAGCATAAAACTCATCCACAAATCTTCTAAATTCTGGACTCATGATATCCCAAAATTTTTTTATAAAGTTGAAGTTAAGGCCATCTGGCCCAGGGCATTTATCACCTCCACAGCTCCACACAGCCTCCTTGATCTCTTGGTCAGAGAAGGGGACAGTCATCTGCTCTCTTTGCCCTTGAGAAATAGAATTAAAGGGGACCCCATCCAAATAAGGCCTATAATAATCCTGCTCAGTAAATCTGGTCTGGAAATAATTAACAGCTGCAGCCTTCACTAAATTAGGTTGCTGGACCCACACACCATCAATAGAAATGCCTGGAATAGCATCGTATGCTCTCCTATGATTAATTATTCTGTGAAAATACCCAGAATTATAGTCCCCCTCCTTCAACCATGATATCCTAGATTTTTGTCTCAAAAGTGATTCCATAGCAATTGAAGCATTCCATAAATCCTGCTGAAGGGAGTTTCTGATTTTGAGGTCTTGATCAGATAAAATACGATTAGAAGCTAAGTCCTCCATCTCATTTAATTTCTGTTGGATGTTGGATATCTTGTTACCATCAATATTCCCCTCTTCCTTACTCCACTGTTTTATAGCAGCTTTCAAGTTTTTCAGCTTATTTTTTAAGGCAATACTCCCCCAACCTCCCTGCTGATCATTACTCCAGGTATCCCTCACCATTTTCTGATACTGTTTCTATTGCAGCCACCAGTCAAAGACCCTAAAGGGCTTAGGACCCCAATCCATCATATTAGTTTGCAGAATGGTTGGACAATGATCCGAAAAATCCCTTTGCAAAACATGTTGGCAGCTCTCAGGCCACAAAGATAACCATTGATCCGAGACCAAGAATCTGTCAAGCCTACTTTTTACATAACCATTAGGCCTAATCCATGTATAGTTAGAACCCACAGATTTAATTTCCTGGAGCTCCATATCAGAGATCCATTGGTTAAAAGCTGAAATGTCCTGTGAGTCTACCCTTCTTTCAGATAAACTAACCCTTTCCTCTGAACTTCTAATACTGTTTAAGTCCCCAAGAACACACCATAATCCCCTTGGGTTAGAGACTTTCAGCTGCCTTATATCATCCCATAAAGCTATTTTCCCAGCAAAGTCACATGGGGCATAAACATTGACAATCATCAACCTCTGATTATTGTTAGTGCATCTCCCTTCAGACATTAAAAAACTTCTACCTTTCACCCTCCTTTCAACCTCAAAAGAGGAGTTATTCCACATACATAGTAGCCCACCAGCAGCTTGCACAGAAGGAACATAATCCCACTGAGCTGTGGAATCCCCCCAAATGGCATTACAAATATTCTTATTAAAATTCTCCTTTTTAGTCTCTTGAATGCACACAAGGTCCACCTTGTGTTTTGAAATCAACCTTCTTATAGCAGCCCACTTAACCCCTCTCCCCAGACCTCTGGAATTATAAGACAGAATTATCATAATTGTGTTTTTTAACTCCCTTCTCTGTTGCCATCATAACATCCCTGTTCTCCATGTATAATAACATCCCCTTAACCTTGTTGTCATCTTCCCCACAGGATAAACCCATTTCCTTTAGAAGGGCACATTGCATATGTATAGGGTCCTCCGATAGTGAGTTCAAAGGATCAACTTTAGGGCCTGGTATTAAATCTGTCCTCTCTTGTAAAAGAGGCAAAGAATGAGCATTAGGATCTGTATTGCAGTCCACGATTGGGTCCTCCCCCCGTTGGGCCTTGGTTTTACTTCCCATCACCGCTTTTCTTCTCACATACACCTTATTGACTGAACAGGTTGGGCCATTTGGAAGGCCCATTTCCTCAGCTACCATCTCTGAAAAATGCTGACTAGGTATACCATTGTCCTTATCCCTGGCATTTGAAACGTGAGGTATAATTTCCTCAGGGGGCAAAACTTCCCCTTTACCCCCTGCAACTCCTTTTGCTGACCT
Source organism: Glycine soja (assembly GCF_004193775.1). Taxonomy (NCBI): domain Eukaryota; kingdom Viridiplantae; phylum Streptophyta; class Magnoliopsida; order Fabales; family Fabaceae; genus Glycine; species Glycine soja. Next base: position 24,080,530 of record NC_041011.1, read on the forward strand.
ATATTGAGTTTCCTCAAATGCGTAAGTCAAATGGGCCTGGTCTACGAGGCTGTCATTGACAGGAGGCTTTTCCTTTAACATGATCCCCTGCATATCACTTTCATCATCTCCATTTAAAGCTGTCCCATTTCGGGGAATTTGGCCATTGGAGGTTGTCAACGCCACCTCTGCCCCTATGTCCTGCAAATTTTGAATAGTGTCCCTCTGAAATGATTCCACGTCAGCAGGATTATCGGACCAGTCCCTGCAACTCCGAGCCAGGGTCTTTACCCACTGGTCTCTGCGAGAGCTATGCGAAAGGAGACCATCATGGTCTTCAAAATCACCGCCAAGGGTGTCGTCGAGTGCCCCGTCGGAAAAAACGTCGCCGGAGAAGACCCTTGGGTGGAGTACACCCCCTGTTACAGGGGTATTTGGCTGGGTCGAGAAAGGGGAAGGGGGGAGCCACGCTGAGTTGCATGGCGTCTTCTTCGACCCACCCAGGTTCGTCGTGTCCTCAGCAACTTGGAGGACGAACTCGACTCCATCAACGGTGGCCGGAATCGTCACCTGAAACGGAGGTTTCATCTGCGTCCGAACTAGGATACGCGCCACATCCAAACGCCGTTTGAGCTCCACGTTCTCATCTACTTCAACCACCTTCCCAACTTCCGCCAGCACCTTCGCCATGAACTCCTTTTCCCATACCGACAGAGGAAGACCCCAGAGAAGAACCTAGGTGAGCTTGTGTGTGGGCCGTATCTCCGGGGACCATTTTTGGAGCTCGGATATGGGAGTAAACCCGTTCTCCCTCTCTTGGTGTATGAGTCGAGCAGCTTTGGACTCATCCATGTCAGGGAAGAGGATCCAGTCATCAGCCCAATAGCATGGATTGATATCATCTTCAACCACCCATTTCAGCTCTTCGTCCAGCCTCTCAAGCATGCCTCTGTTCTTCAGTCTTGCTATCCAAGCCTTAGAAAGCCACTCAGATTTCGTCTTATTTGAGTGCAGAACAACTGGGCTATGGTTCACCTTTTCAACCCCAGTCATAGCTACCAGCGGGTTAATATACTTCGTTTCACCATTTACAGACTCCTTCACCACCACAGCATATGAACGAGGTTTGGCATTGCCTTTGTTTTCCTCCTGTGCACCTTCGTCCACATAACCAGCTTTGTACTTCTGTTGAGTAGCTCCCTCACCATGACTAAGGGTCCTTTTTTCACGAGTGCCTATCACCTTCCCCCTGTCGAATTTCGATCTATTGACAAACACCTTCACCCCACCAATGAAGATATTATTATCTAGCTGCCTCTCTAGTCTCTGCTCATCCATCACTTCTTTAAATCGGACAAAACCAAACCTATGGCCCAACTTATTTTTGGTTTTGGGAATAAAGACTTCCCACACCTTTGCCCACTTCTGGAAGATCCGCCACATGTCTTTCTCCATCAGCCCTTCAGGGAATCTAGAGAAGTAATATGTCGTAACACCGGCCTTGTCTCTCCATGTCACTTTCCTTTCATCCCGTTGATGACTACCTCCTTCCGGTCTACCTTTATTAGCCGTCTCATTCCTTTTCTTCTTGCGTGTTACTTCCACCCAGGCTCCATGATTGTTAGCATCAAGACTCTGGTACTCCTGATATTCGTATGCGATCCGTGAGGGGGATTCTCGTTGAGATCGCAAGTAGTCTTCCTCATTCCTCCAAAAACTCCTTGTGTTGCTCTCTTTGTGTGCACTCTCTCTCTCGGTCTACCCTCTCTCTCTCTCACCCTTTCTCTCTCCCACACTCTCTGTCTCGGTCTACCATCTCTTTCTCTCACCCTGTCTCTCTCCCACACTCTCAGGTAGAAGTTTCTCTCACCCATCATACTCAAAAGCCATGAACTTGATGGAACCCCTTAGCTACTAACCTTGCTTTGAATCTGTTAACAAAACCATCAGCATTTTCCATAACCCTGTACACCCATTTACAGCCAATAGCCTGCTTATTAGGAGGTAATGATACCAATTCCCAAGTATTGTTCTTCATCAAGGCATCATATTCTTGCTGCATAGCAGAGACCCAATCATCATTTACTAGAGCTTGTTTCACAGACTTAGGCTCAGAATGAGTGAGAAACAATGAAGGGTGGAGTCTACGATTGTGAATTCCAGATTTAGATCTTGTTTGCATGGGGTGAGTGTTAATTGGGAGAGAGGTAGATGGAGTAACAGTGTCTGAAGTGGATGTAGGAATGGTAGTGAACTCATAATTTCGATGTTCAGCAGAAATGGATGTAGAAGAAGTACAGACACAGTAGTGATGGGAGAATGAGTGGACAAAGGTGAAAAATCAGGAGGAATGAGAGGAACAGAACCTGAATTAGTGGGTGGTATAGTTGCAGCACAAGGTGGAGAAAGGTTAGGACTGAGACTAAAGTAGGAATCCAGACTTTTTGTGGAATTAAAGGAGGAAGGATCAGAGTAAGGAAATCTTAACTCACTAAAGAAGACATCCTTAGAGATGTAAATCCTTCCAAAAGGTGACAAGCACTTGTAGCCTTTGTGAGAAGAAGAGTAACCCAGAAACAGATACTCTTGAAACCTAAAATTAAGTTTGTGTATGATATGGTCTTAGCAAAGGAAAACAAACACACCCAAAGGTTTTGAGAAAGTGATAATCAGGCTCTTTATTGAACAAGGCAACAAAAGGAACAACAAATTTAAGAGTAGTGGTAGGTAGCCTGTTAATTAGGTAAACAGTTGTTGTAAAAGCATAGTCCCAAAACTGTAGAGGCAAAGAAGCATAATGCAGCAAGGTTAAACCCAAATCAAATTGATCTCACGAAAAATTCTTTCCACCCTGTCAAAGAGAATACCAAGATGCTAGAATTCAAGGATTATCATTGAGTGTCACGAACTTCGAGTTACTCGTCTCAGAAATAATTGTCAAAGAAAAATGAGAGAGGGGGAGAGAGAGTATACAGAGAGAGAGAGGGAGAGACAGGGGGGGAGAGAACGAGAGAAACTGAGAGAACCAGAGGGCGACCCCGAGGGAGACACCTGGAGAGAGGGCGGCGAGGACGTGTACGGAGCTGGAGCACTGATCATGGAGGTCACAATATTCGAAGAAGAAACGCAGAGAAAGGGGATATGGACAACGAGGATGACACCAGATCCTTAATCTATGATGGAGAATGGGCTGAAGTAACCCGTAGGAGAAACAAGAATACGACAGCTAGTAGAGTGCAATCAAGACCAACGAACCAGCATCTAGCTAATAGAACAGTAACATGGTGGAACAAGGCTGACATCACAACTTTTTACTTCTCTAGATTCCCATCATGGGTTAACGAGAAGGACTTGTGGCAGACATTCCAAAGATGGGGTAAGGTCTAGGAGGTTTTCATCCCCAAATAAAAAAACAGAGAAGGGCAGAGATTCGGCTGTCAGATATAAGGATGTTGAAGACGCAGTGGGGCTGGAAAGAAAACTAGATAACAGCATTTTCTTTGGAGGGAGGAAAATGTTTGTTAACCAGCCCAAATTCGAAAGGAGCGAGGAGGCCATAAGGAAGCAAAACAATAACAATATGCCTGATAATGTCAACTTGCAAGGCAAGGTCAGACGTAGACAAGGAGGCTCGAAAATGAATGATAATGGCGGAAGATTTCGGTCGTACGCCGAGGTAGTTAAGGCGGCTTCGCCGGGAACGAGTATCCTCTGCAACCAGAAGGAAGAATTTCCCCAACTCGCAGAGGTTGCGAAGAGACCAGTGGTCCTCGATATATCAACAGCGCAGAAGGAGTGGATACAGAATGCTTGGGTGGGTCGTTTAAAAAATATCGGCATGTTTGAAAGTTTAGATGAGGAATTCAAATGGGTGATAGATAATGATGTTACCTCGTGTTATTGGGGTGATGATTGGGTCATCTTCCATAACCTGCAAGAGTCTAAGGCCACGCAGATTATACATGAGGAGAGGAAGAACGGGTCCACTCCGATCACGGACCTTTAAAAATGGTCCCAGGACATCCGTCCGACACATAGGCTGGCATGGGTTTTCCTGTGGGGTTTGCCACCGATGGTGTGTGAGTCGGAATCTATGGGAAAGGTGGTCGCGGAAATTGGCGACTTGGTGGAAGTTGACGAAATGGTGGAGAACAGAACGCGGATAGACGTGGCAAGGATCCTTATCAGGACGAAGCGAAGACCGGGGATCCAATCGGAGGTGAAGGCGGCCATAGACGGAGCTTCAAACGCCATTCATGTGATTGAAGACATGTCTTGCTTGGGTGTGCGGCGGAACCTGAAGAGAATGGACAGTGGGTTTCCGCCGTCTCCGTTTTCGACGGAGCCAAACACCCCTGCCACTGCCGGAGGAGATTTCCACGAGGCCGATAGCAATTTCGAGATCTCCGACAACACTCCCGGCGACACTGAAGGATTTTCCACCGACGAGAGGCAGCCCTACTCCCTTCACTCGCGTCGTGACCATTGGGTAAAAGCCATTGGTCAACGATGCTTGGACCGGGTCTTCGGTGACCATGGGGTCGTGGACCAACCACCCAACGACAAAAAATTTTCGAATTGTCCCCCACCCGTTGATCCTGCTGTGTTACCCGAAGAAGGCTCTGGCCAAAAGCTGATAATGTGGAGTGCAATTAATGATATGCCTCAAGGGGATGGGAGAGATAATACCCACAACCAGGAGGCCCAACATGGAAAGTTTTTTGTGGAAAGTCCGACAGGTTCAGTCCGAGGCTCAGGCAGGGGGCAGCATAAGTCTACTCCAAATGAAGCAAGTATGCCAGCTTCTGTTGACCAACCTTATAATAAGGTCCATTCAACCCCAGATCAAATTTGCGTGGATGAGGAGGGGAATATGGGCCCCAGACCTGAAGGCCCAACCCCAGCTCCTGCCACTAGATATTATGTTAGAAGAAAGGAGCTGGTGGGGCACAGAGGGCAGGCCCTATCTCACGAGGAATCAGTTGTGGACCCCCTAACCTCTCCTAAATTGGCTCCTGAAGTGGTTCCAAATAGCAAATCTCAAGATAATAGTCTCGGGCAACTCAGTTCTCATACCCTGGAAAACCAATATGCCTTAGTAAAACAAATGGGCCTGACCCATGGAGAGGATAGCTTGCAGGTTCGAAGGATGATGTTAGACATGGAAAACAGAGATAACAAGATGGCAACAGAGATGGGAATTAAATTGGCCTCATCATGATTATTCTCTCCTATAATTTCAGAGGTTTGGGTAGGGGGATTAAGTGGGCTGCCATCAGGAGGATTAATATGAAGCGTAAGGTGGACATTGTGTGTATTCAAGAAACCAAAAAGGAGTCTTTTAATAGGCGCATCTGCCAATCTATGTGGGGAGATTCTTTTGTGTCCTGGGATTTTGTTCCTTCAATTCAAGCATCAGGTGGCTTGTTGTGCTTGTGGAATAACTCAGATTTTCAGGTGGAGAGGAGGGTTAAAGGCAGGAATTTTCTAATGCTTGAAGGGAAATGGGTAAAAGATAATCAGTGGATTCGAGTTGTTAATGTCTATGCACCTTGTGACTTAGCTGGAAAAAGGGCATTGTGGGATGATTTGAGGCACCTCAAGGATTCTGATCCTAGTGGTCTATGGTGCTTTCTAGGGGACTTCAACACTATCAGGAATCAGGCTGAGAGAATTAGTATATCTCAGAGGTCTGATGTTACCTCAGATACCTCAGATTTCAATGACTGGATATCTGAGATGGAGCTCCAGGATATTAGATGCTTTGGTAGCAATTTCACTTGGTTTAGGCCCAATGGCAGTGCCAAGAGTAGGCTAGACAGATTCTTGGTGTTTGATCAGTGGGTATCCTTGTGGCCTGACACCTCCCAACATGTCCTTCAAAGAGATTATTCGGATCATTGTCCAATCATTTTGAAAACAAAGATGGTGGACTGGGGCCCTAAGCCTTTTCGGGTGGTGGACTGGTGGCTTAACCATAAAGGGTATCATTCTATGATTAAAGAGGCATGGAGTACAGATCTGCAGGGTGGTTGGGGGGGAGTTGCCCTTAAAAACAAGCTGAGGAACCTGAGATTGTCTATAAAACAATGGTGTAAAGAGAAGGGGGACATTAAAGCTTCCAAGATTCAGAACCTGAAGCAGAAATTATGTGATTTGGAGAACCTAGCTTCTCATAGAACTTTATCTGATACTGAAGTTATAACCAAGAGAATTTCGCAACAACAGTTGTGGGATATTTCAACTGCTTATGAATCATTGTTGAGGCAGAAATCTAGGGCTAAGTGGATCAAGGAGGGTGACCGAAATACAGCTTACTTTCACAAAGTGATAAATTTCAGAAGAAGCTCAAGTGTTGTTCATGGTATCCTCATTGATGGTGTTTGGGTCCAGCAGCCTGACCTTGTTAAGAAGGCAGTGGTTAACTTCTTTGTTGAGAGGTTCATTGAGCAGAATCATCATAGACCTACTTTGGATGGGGTTTACTTTCCCTCCATAGATCAATATCAAAGAGAGGGGTTGATTGCTCCCTTTTCTGACATAGAGCTCAAGGATGCTGTTGGGAGTTGTGCTGGAGATAAATGCCCGGGCCCAGATGGCTTTAATTTTAATTTTATCAAGGAGTTTTGGGGGCTACTGCAACCTGATTTTAGAAGATTTGTGGACGAATTCCATGCTCATGGCACTTTTCCTAGAGGAAGTAATGCATCTTTTGTGGCTCTTATTCCCAAGATAACCCAACCACAGTCTTTAAATGACTATAGGCACATATCTCTCATTGGTTGCATGTATAAAATCATGGCTAAGCTCCTAGCAAACAGGTTGAGGGTAGTGCTACCAGGACTAATAGATGAAAGGCAGTCAGCCTTCATAAAGAATAGGCATATCCTTCATGGAATTCTGATTCTCAATGAAGTGGTGGATGAAGCTATTCGGAGAAAGAAGCCTGCTATGATATTTAAAGTGAACTTTGAAAAAGCCTATGATTCAGTATCTTGGTCTTTTTTGGACTATATGTTGATGAGATTAGGTTTCTGCCTTAAATGGAGAAAGTGGATTTCTGCTTGTCTCCAAACAGCTACCATTTCAGTCTTAGTTAATGGGAGCCCCACAAAGGAATTTGTTCCTTCTAGAGGATTGAGGCAAGGGGATCCTCTAGCTCCTTTGCTCTTTAACATAGTGGCTGAGGGTCTTACTGGTATGATGAGAGAGGCCCTTAACAGAGACCTTTATAGAAGTTTCTTGGTTGGGAAGTAAAATGTGCCTACAAATATTCTGCAATATGCAGATGACACAGTTTTTATTGGTGAGGCCTCTTGGGAGAATGTTGTAGTCTTGAAGTCAATGCTGAGAGGCTTTGAAATGGCCTCGGGTCTGAAGATCAATTTTGCCAAAAGCCAAATTGGGGTTGTGGGGGTTCAGGCCAGTTGGATTTAGGAAGTAGCCCAATTTCTGAATTCTAGACACATGGAATTTTCCTTTTCATTATCTTGGTATGCCTATTGGAATTAAATCATCAAGCAGGGCTGTTTGGGAGCCTATGATATCTAAGTTTGAAGCTAAGCTTTCCAAGTGGAACCAGAAGAATTTATCAATGGGTGGCAGGGTTACCTTGATAAAGTCTGTTCTAAATGCTCTCCCTATTTATCTCCTATCTTTCTTCAAGATCCCCCAAAGAGTAGTTGATAAGCTGGTGTCTCTTCAAAGGAATTTTATGTGGGGGGAAAATCAACAGCACAAGAGAATTTCTTGGGTAAAATGGGAAGTGGTCTGTCTTCCAAAGAGTGAGGGGGGTTTGGGGATAAAGGACCTGGCCAAATTCAATGCAGCATTGAGGGGGAGATGGATATGGGAACTAGCTGCTAACCACAATCAGTTTTGGGTCTGAGTTTTAATCTCCAAATATGGAGGTTAGGCAGACCTGCAGAGTGGCAGAGATAAAGCTTGGCATTCCCAATGGTGGAAGGACCTTAGAAGACTTTATAATCAGCCTGATTTCCACAGTATCCACCAGAATATGGTATGGAAGGTTGGTTGTGGGGACAAAATCAAATTTTGGCAAGATTCTTGGCTGAGTGAGGACTGTAATCTTCAGCAGCAGAAGTATAATCAACTCTTCATGATCAGTAGACAGCAAAATCTTTCCATTTCTAAGATGGGAAAACTTTCTCAGAACGTATGGAGCTGGGAGTTCAAGTGGAGAAGGAGATTATTTGACCATGAGTACGCGTTGGCTGTTGATTTCATGGATGAAATTTCTGATATCTCTATCCAGCATCAGGTTCAGGATACCATGCTTTGGAAAGCTGATTCTAGTGGTGTCTATTCCACTAAGTCAGCTTATAGGCTCCTGATGCCCTCCAACAGTCCTGTTCCTAGCAGGAGGAATTTCCAGATCCTTTGGCATCTGAAAATCCCCCCAAGAGTTGCGATTTTCTCTTGGAGGTTGTTTTTGGATAGACTCCCCACTAGGGCTAATTTGTCCAGAAGAAATATTCCTATTCAGGATATTATGTGCCCTCTCTGTGGTTGTCACCATGAGGAGGCTGGGCACCTTCTCTTCCACTGCAAAATGACTAGGGGGCTGTGGTGGGAATCCATGGGATGGATCCGGGCTATAGGACCTCTTCCAGCTGATCCTGCTAGCCACTTTATCCAATTCTGTGATGGATTTGTTGCAAGGAGTAATCAGAGTAGGAGGGGCGGGTGGTGGATTGCTTTATCTATTACAATTTGGCAGCATAGGAATTCCCTGCTGTTTCAAGGCATTCCTTTTGAACCGCAAAAAGTATTGCATGATGCCTTATTTCTAGCTTGGTCTTGGCTAAAAGTTGGAGAGAAAGGTTTCAATACATCATTTAACCACTGGTCTACCAATCTTGTGGAGGCCTTTGGTTAAATTTGGGTATTTGTATTGGTGTCCTTTTTTGGTGGGCTATGTTGGGGTTGTTGTTGTTTCTATTTTTTGGAAGGTGGCACCTTGGTGCCTTGTAATTGTTATCTTCAGTACCTCTGATATTGTTTAGTTTATTAATAATATTCATATTTTTGCCTTCCAAAAAAAAAACTCAAATCAACTATGTGTCTGTGTTTTCTCTCAACCACACCATTTTGATGATGAGTGTGATGACAAATTAGTCAATAGGAGATGCCAAAGGAGAGTAGGAGATTAGAGAATAGTCTATATTCACCTCCCCAGTCTGATTGAATACTATTTATCTTGGTATTAAGTTGTAACTCAACCATAGATTTGAAATTTTTGAGAACAATGGTTTCAGCTATGGACTTTATAGGAAAAATCCATGTGTAACTAGAGAAAGCATCAATGAAGGAAACATAATATGTATAACCAGCATATGAAGGGACATGTGAAGGTCCCCACAAGTTAGTGTAAATAAGTTCTAAAGGTGAATATACAAAAGTGGAATTGTGAGAAGGTAGTCTATGAGTTTTACCCATACAACAAGAGGAACAGAATTCTGTGAAGTTTTTATTCAAATGGGAAATGTTACAATGATTAAGAACAATTTTCATAACATGATCATTTGGATGACCTAAACTAGCATGCCAAAGGTTGGCAACACTGGTAGAAGAAACAACAGATTTTGAGCCTATATTAGAGCTACTATTGATATTTGCAGTTGAATAAGAGAGGTCAGCATTTGTAACTGGAACAAAAGTGGACATCAACACCGACAAATCCTTGAAGGAAGACCTTATGTGTCTCCTAAGATTTGACAAGACAGACATGAGGATGAAATTCAAAAAACATTGAGTTATCTTTGGCAAACTGACTCACACTTAACAGATTTTTTGAAATAGAAGGGTCATGTAACAGTTTGTGAAGTTTAAAAGTTATACCAGTATCAGTTGGAGAAATAAAGGTAGAGGAACCAGTTTTAGAGATACTTAAACCTTCACCATTGCCTATAAAGATTTGATCTGGGCCATCAAAATGAGTGAACTGCTAAATGTTTTGAGAATCACCAATAACATGAAAACTAGCTCCAGAATCTGGTATCCAAGTGGAGCCAGCTGGAGCAGTCCCATGAGAGGCTAAGTTTGTGAGCATGGCACTGGGCTGATTATGAACTGAGCCTGTTGACTTAGAATTGGGATTAACCCAAGTGTTAGAGGTTCTAGGTGGACCAGCTGAATAAGGAATGGGATGCATCGTAGTAGGATCAAAAAGAGTGAGCGACTCATGTGGTTGAAAGCTAACATCAGTCCTGAAATGACAAACATTTGCAATGTGCCCATATTTGACATAAATTTGGCACTAGAAAAGATACCAGAAAAGATACTATGGCCACATCCAGTACCTCGATCAAAAAAGATACCACGGCCACCACCGCGGCCATACAAGTCTCAATAAGCACCAGCTTTGTAGGTGTTTGGATGCGAGTAGCCTTGAGTGTAGTTTAGCAACACAGAACTGGTCATTTGAGCATCTCGATTGTAGCGTGTAAGGTGAGTCTCATGGCCATAAAGAAGAGCTTCAATTTCAGCAATAGAGGGAGTACGCTTCTTACTCTCGATAACACAGATGACTGGCGCATAATCTCACGGTAACCCTTCGAGGAGTGCATCAACATACTCCTCGTGACAAACCAGAACGCCCACGCCAGCTAATTCATCAACGTAGCCTTTGATTTTGTGCAAGTATTCCTCAATTGATTTTCCATCAAGATTGACAGCACGCATGGTAGATCGAAGTTGTCGCGCACGAGATTTGGAGTGGAGGCTAAAGTACTCAAGGATTTTGTCCCAAACTTGATACGAGTGATTGGAACCAAGAACTCTTGACAATATAGACTTTGAAAGTGTAGATTGTACCCAAACAAGAAGCGTTTGGTCTTGAACCTCCCAGGGGTTTCATATTCTGGATTAACTCGATCAACGATGCGATCGTCTTCGGTGAGGTAACGCGAAGGAACGACAACATTAACCACAAATCGCTACAGCTTGTGCGATTTGATCGCTGGCTCTACGTTTTTTTTTTTTTTTTTTTGCTCAGCAAAAATAGATATATATTATTATGAAGAAGTACCAGAGGTACTATAGATACAACTATTGATAGAAAATAAGCATGTGGATCTTGTGAATACAGAGACCCAAGCTATTACCCCTAAGACTGTTACATGTATATAAACCACCCCACCCTACCTAGCTATTAAAAGCTTCCTTTATGTTTGAAGACCACTGATTTAGGTGTACAGCAAAATCCTTCTCCATAGATTTAATCCACGACCAGAGGACAAAAACCGCTTCATCCATTAATCTACTCCCATTAAACGTGTGGTTTTGGAAGACTATCTTATTTCTGTGATTCCAGATTGACACGTGTTGATGCCAGTGCAGATAATTGGAGTCATCAAGTTTCTCTGCAACCGAATTGGGAAATGGCTGAGAAACAAAATTGGAAGGAGCGAAAGCCATGGACACACAATAGGAAGCTTCACAGAAGAAGAAGCTTATGAAAAAATGGCTCTGATACCATTTTCGATAAACTAAGTGAGAGTGAGTGAGAGAGAAAATGAAAAAAAATAAAGCTGATATTATTGCTCAGAAAGAAAAACTCAATGAGTTAAATACAACAAAGGTATTTAAAGAGTTCTGACTAGACAAACTAACCACAACTAACTCTAACTACCTCTAACTAACTTCTAACAGAATGTAAACTAACTCTAACTACCTCTAACTAACTTCTAACAGAATGTAACTACTTGGGTGCAGTTTAGTGAAAACTAACAGTCCTTACAACATATACACTGTTGTCTAATATGAAACAAAACTATTTACACGGTTATGTATTTACACACTCATACTCCAATACCTCTAAACCTATAATTTTTGTTCATTGATAGAAGAACTCAAACCTACCCATCTTTAAGCAATCTAGATTTCCTGAAATTGTAAAGACCTCTAAACAACTATTTTATACAACAGTCATTCCAACAAGAAGTCTACACGTCCAAAGAAAAGAAAAAAATAAAAATATTAAAAATCAGTGTTCCATAGAAACTTAGTTCAGTGTCATATCATTACTCTCCAATGCATCATGTTTGCTCTATATGCATTAACCCAATCCAAAGAAGTGGTGGATAGGAGTCAGAATGAGGACCAACTTTCAGGTATTGATCGATCGGTACTAACCCTGTAACAGTAATGTAATATGATGCTAATATTGACAATTCATATGGTTTTGATACCCCATGAGTCTACCAGATGGTAGATCAAAAAGCGGCAGCTATACCAAACAAAGCAAACACAATGAAAACAAATAATTTCTAATACACACATAATAGATGCTCAAATCTCAGAAAAGTACTCAAATGTGAAACTACAGACATATTCATTTCAGTGGGAAAAGTGGCACGTGAATGCCAGCTGGAAACTGAAGTCTAATGTAATGGGCTTGGAGTTTCTACCCACACCCCCACTGCTAATAAGCCCATGTGCGGAAACAGCCCACAAAAAATAGATTTCGCCCCCAGCAACAATTTTAAATTTTATTCACGAACAAGGTGGCATCAAAGGCAAATTTCAGAGGGCTGTCTGAAAGAAAAAAACATTTTCATCAACACACAACAGCAACAAATGGCAGAGAATGATAAAGGCACTTCCCTGAACAGTGGGCACTTGGGCCAAAAAATAGATACATCTGTTACGCAGGACACACAAAAAGCCAAACTTTTCACTTCTCAGTTACCGGAAGCAGAAGCTATCGGGAACATGGCTAAAGTGATGGGGATGACAAGTGAAATAGACCAACAGAGGCTAATCAACAGAATTGAGGAAATGGAGGAAAGGGATTTGAAGGAGGCAGAGAAATTGGGTGCAAGAATACAAAACCCATGAATATTATTTCCTACAATGTAAGGGGCTTAGGGAGGGGGGTAAAATGGGCTGCAATTAGGAGAATGGTCCGGAAAGAAAAAATCGATTTGTTGTGTATTCAAGAGACTAAAACAGAAAACATTGACATGAGTGTGTGCCATACTTTGTGAGGGGATTCGGAGGTAGGGTGGGAATTGCAGCCCGCAGTAAACACATCAGGCGGGTTATTGTGTTTATGGAATGCAGAAGATTGCAAAGTGCACAGTAAAGTCATAGGCAGTGGCTTCATTTTATTGTTAGGTCAAGGGCTTAAGGAGGCTCAACAGGTGCATATTGCAAACATTTATTCACCTTGTGATGTTCAGAGCAAGAGAAGTCTATGGGAGAACATAAAGCAGCTGAAAAATTCTCATAATGAAGGATTATGGTGCATTTTGGGGGATTTCAACAATGTCAGAAACCCTTCAAAAAGGATTGGCAGATGTCAACGAGGAGAGGCGGATAATAGCATAAAGGAGTTTAATGAGTGGATTGAAGATTTGGAGGTAGAGGAAGTTCACTTGGTATAGACCGAATGGATCAGCCAAAAGCAAGCTTGATAGATTTCTAGTGTCACCTGAGTGGATCACCAAATGGCCTGCAACCATGCAATGCACCTTGGACAGAAATTTCTCAGATCATTGTCCAAATATCCTTAGGTCGAAAGTTATTGATTGGGGACCCAAACCTTTTAGGGTTCTGGATTCTTGGCTTCTAGACAGTTCCTTTATAAGAGTTGTGCATGATTGTTGGTCATCCACCCAACAAAGTGGATGGGCAGGCGAATTAGAGATACACATTACATTAGAGAATGAGAGAGAGTGAGAGAGAGAGAGAGAGACTAACAGAGAGCGAGAGTGGACCACCGTCAAGAATAGAAAGAGAGGGAAATCGCGAGCAGAACTAAATGTGAGAGCGGATTCCAAACAACACTACGGCGGAAATGGGCTTCGACAGGATAGTAACCATCAACGAAGAAATTGGAGGGACGGAACTGATATCACATCGTTTTACTTCACTAGGTTCCCTGAGGATGTAACAGAGAAGAGTTATGGACCCAGTTCGAAAAGTGGAGGGATATGTGGGAAATCTTCATTCCCAAACAGAGAAACAAAGAAGGGAGGAGGTATGGATTCATACGATTCAAAGGAGTTTCCGACAAAAGAAGAACCGAAAGATACCTAGATAACATTATTGTAGGGGGCCTCAAGATGCATGTGAACATTCCGAAATACAGGAGAGGAAAGGCGAGCCAGAACCAAAACAAAGACAAACACAAGAAGCAAGGGGAGGGCGTGGTTGATATGGATCGAATGGAAATAGCTCCGAATAGGGCAGCACATAGCACGGCAGTCAATAGGACGTACGGAGAGGCAGTGGCTCCGCATACAGAGAAGACCGGACAAAGAAGAATCTCAGGCACCCATTTAGCAGAGTACGGGGGATCACACTCTTCGCTCATCCTTGACATTCCGAAGGGAGACAAAACATGTTACACTAACGCATGGGTAGGAAGAATGAAGAAGCCAGAGATTTTCAAAAGACTTGAAGACGAGGTTTCATGGACCTTAGGTCCAGGTGTATCACCCAAGTATCTAGGTGATGACATGATCCTCCTTCTTGGGCTCTCTGATGAGAAAGCAGCAGAGATAATAAGCGAAGAAACTAACCAAGGCTCAACCCTGTTTTACTCGCTGGTGAAATGGAGCTCGGAGTTGCGACCGGGAAATAGGTTGGTCTGGCTTCGATGTTGGGGTATTCCGTTAGTAGCGTGGAAGTTGGAAAATATCCGCAAGATTGTGGCGACGGTAGGAGATTTGGTGGAAGTTGATGATGATGTAGAACACATGCAAAGGCTTGACCGGGTAAGGGTCCTCGTCAGAACACCTCGGCCACCATTAATTCAACACTCAGTGGCCATACACATCGAAGGAGATATTCATCGTGTCCATATGGTGGAAGAGAACTGCAGCGTAGAGATGTCTTGTGCCCAATATCGCAGGAGCAGTTGGGATTCATCCGAGGAGATCGTCTCCGACGAAGGCGACACAGTAACCCCTCGATCATGGATGAGCGATCACTTGCCGAAACCAGTCGGCGACGAACACGACGACAACTGCAATATCTGGCAGTCCGCAACGTTACCCAGTGGTCACAATGTTGAAGATGACCCACTGGGTAACAACTGCACCAATAGGGCACACTGCCCAACCCATGTGTCGCATAGTACAGGAGGCTCCAAGGGGAAAGAATTGGAGCCTGTCGAAGGATATCTGACAATCCTTCCTGCAGGTTACGGAGAAGAGGATGTTTTTTTTTTTTTTTTTTTGCTCAGCAAAATTAATTATATATAAATATGAAAAAGAGTACCAGAGGTACTATAGACCATATAGTTAGTATGGAAATAACAGATTCAGAGCATTAAGCATCTGAATGAAAATGTAGGGGGAAAATACATGCCCTGCACAGATTGAACCTATTATACATATTATCACTCCCTAGAGTTAGAAAGCTGCTTTGAGGTGTGAGGACCAAAAACTAAATGGCACTGTGAATCCCTTCTCCGCAACCTTAAGCCATGACCAAGTTAGGAATATGGCGTCCTCCATGACCTTGCTTCCATCAAAAGACTGGTTATGAAATACTACCCCATTTCGATGCTTCCAGATGACCCATGTGAGTGCTACCCACAAGCACTTCCATCTTCTAGCTTTTACCCCATTAGCAGACCTGTTGTCGTGTTGCAGAAAGTGATCTTTGGAGTTATGTGGGAATGCACCCAAAGAGTTTACCCATGACTGAGTTTCCCACCATAGAGGTTCTGTTTTTGTGCAGTGGAAAAACAGATCATCAATGGGTGGTACTGAAACTAAGGTTGCGGGAAAGAGGAAAGAAGCTGCCAGATCATCAATGGGTGGTACTGAAACTTGCCTTGAAGAGATTATAGCTGACCCTACCCTTGGTCAAAAGATGGACAGCATTTATGGCCACAACGGGCCACACACGCTTGAATTTGAAAATTCACGTGCCCCCAACGTGAAGTACTTTGGGCCTGAAACAAATATGGGCCTTTCTAGGCATACAACCCCCCAGTATTTGGAGGTCACACCCTAGTGGACAGTATTCAGTTAGAAGTGCCTATGATGTGTTGAGAGGAGAGGACTTCGAAGGGGACGATGTGAAGGTGTTTGAAGAGTTATGGAAGCTAAGGATCCCACCTAAATTTGCGGTTTTTGCATGGAGATTACTTAAAGATTGCCATCAAAAAAGAATTTGATTAGGAGGCAGGTGGCAATCATTGATACATCATGTCCCTTTTGCAGGAACTCAAAGGAAAATGAAGCACACTTATTTTTCCTCTGCGACAAAATACTCCCTTTATGGTGGGAATCGTGGTCGTGGGTGAGAATTCAAGGTGTCTTCCCGCATAACCCAAGGCAGCATTTCTCCCAACATGTGAATTGTTTGGCCAAGGGTATTAGGGATATCAGATGGAGGTGTTGGTGGCTGGCCCTTACATGGGCAGTGTGGCAACAAAGGAACAATATAATCTTTTCAAACCAAACTTTTGATGGCAACAAGGTGATGGACGATGCTATATTTACACTATGGACGTGGTTGAAGGTTTTTGAGAAGGATTTTGCTCTTCCCTACAGCCATTGGTTGTCTAACATGCCATCAGCTTTTGTTTATTAGGATGGGGTAGTAAGTTCAGAAAAGGGTAGCACTTTAACAATGTATTCACCCAGCTATTGGTTCCTGTCGAGACTGATTATAGTCTGATTCTGGAACCATCAGTCTGGAAACTTAACTACTTGTATTCACTATACCTCTGGTACTTGATTATTTATATATATAATTTATCTTTGCTGATAAAAAAAAAAACAGACATATTCATCACTAATACCTAAAAGTCATACCTTAAAAGACAATCATCATTAACTTGGGGCAAAGCAAACAATAACAAGTCAACTTTAAAAAAAAAGACATAATAAAAATTTAAAAGTACAATGCTAGGAAAAGTGAAACAAAGGCTCTGAGGGCCGGAAGAGTAACACCAAGCTATAGCCAGTGCACTGCTTTTAATGGCACGCTATTACTTCTCCATTGAAATATAAGGCATTGACTCTGACCTGATTCATTTCGGAAACTAGCTGATTCAATATCTTCAAACCTATAGCATAATGGTGTTGTGCCTGCTAAAAATATTACATTTGTCAAATAAAGACTCAAAGCAATTAGATGTGTAATACTACCTACGGTCCTATATATAAGAAACATAGGACTAAATCATCAAGACAAAGGAAAGTGGTTAAATTAGTTATTTTTAAATAATACTAACATAAATTCAAATTTTATTCCAAAAATGCCCTTAAGATTAAATGCTTTAAGTGAATGTTTACTCCTCAATTAAAAAATAAGGCACCTACTTTGTATAGGGAATGAATGAATGCCTAGTAAATAGAGTTAACAATAAATTGAGGGTATAAAAAAAAAATTTAACCCTGAATAAGTTTGAAAACTAGTCTATGTTTCGTATAATTAGGACACACCAATTTGTTTCTTAAATACCAGAGGTAGTACAAAAGAAGTAATAATAATTAGGGTAAAAACAAAATAAAAAGAACCGGACAAAACAAAAACAAAATGTATAATAAAATACTACAAAGGCCTAAAACATCACGAGCCAATAACAAAAGTAACCAATCAACATGTCCAAAACTCACCATGGTGGCAGTTAATAGAACTTGCTTCGATCAATCAAAAGCTTTTGGTTTATTCTATCCTAGATGTTTTCATACTCCCAATAAAAAATAAGCATTTATTTTAAAATAATAATATATATAAGATTTAAAATGATTATAAATGGACTAGAAAGTAGCAAGCTTCATCACTAATTACATGCAGCTGTCTATTTTTGAAATCCCGTGACCAGAGATATACACCATAGCCCAAGCAAGCAGACTTATTAGAGAAGATGAGTAGAATTACTCCTTGTTCTGTTATAACTACAGTTAGCTATGTCAGTTAACCTCAACTAACCTTAGGTTGGTTGACAATTACTACTGTCAGTTACAATAGTTGTTTAGCTCTAGTATAAATATTAGAGCTGTAACAGATTTCAGTTGAGTTTTAGTTAATATCAAAAACTCCATTTCTGAAGCTTGAGCTTTTCTCTCCCTTTTCATTTCAGAAATCCTTTTATGGTATCATAGAGCTTTGTTCGATCCTTGTGTTGTTAACAATGGCTTCCGCAAAAAAAATTCAATCTCCTCCTCCATCGTCAATTTCATTAACTCTGGTAGAAGATTCTTCAATTCCGGTGACTAGAACATTAACTCCAGTGATGGAGTTTTCAACAGCAGTTCCTCAACCGTTTCTGATGATGGTTCCTCAGCCTCAGCCGTTTCCGACGATGACTCTAGAGGTTGTGACACCACTTCAGTCATTCTGTATTCCAACAGCAATTCCGGCAACTGTGACTTCTTTGTCTTCGCAGCCTTCCTCTTTCTCGCATGCGATCTCTGCGAAATTCACAAACTCAAACTACTTGTTGTGGTGTAAGCAAGTTGAACCTGTGTTGAAAGGCCATCGCCTTCATCACTTTCTGGTCAATCCTACAATACCTTCACAATTCAGAACCCTAGCAGATCGAGATCTCGGAATCTCCTCTCCAAAGTACCTTGCTTGGGAATCACAAGATCAGCTGTTGTTGTCCTGGCTTCAATCGATGATATCTCCAGAGGCACTTCCTAGGCTTCTTGGATGTCGCACTTCGTGGTATCTATGGGATAGTTATCATTCTCATTTTTGTTCTTCAATTCGTGCAAAAACTCGTCAATTAAGAACTGAGTTTCGTAACATGCAATTGCAAAATAAGTCAGTGTCTGAATACTTGCTTCAAATTCAGACTATAGTTGATCCGCTTGGTTCAATTGGAGTCACAATTTCATCCAATCAGCAACCTGATGTAATTCTTGAGGGGCTACCTAGGGATTATGAGTCTACTAAGTCATTGATTTGCAGTAAGTTCGAAACTCTCTCCATTGATGAGGTTGAAACATTAGTGCTAGGTCATGAAGCTAGGCTTGATAGATTTCAGAAACATGACTCCCAAATCAGTGTTAATTTGACTCAAGGAGCTTCTTCTAGTTCTGCTGTTAATTTCTCCCAAGGAGCTTCAACTTCTAACAGTACAGCCTATGCTCAACCGGTTCAAGTACAGAAAAGTTTGCCAAGTTCCTCCAATGGTAGCTCAAGCACTCAGACTTTTGATGCTCAAGCTCACCTAACTCGAGGGAATTATAATAATTTCAATACTTCAAACAACGGTAACAATGCAAAAATGGTAACGGATTTTTTAATTCTGGCCAAGGTGGACATGGCTATGGAGGCCGCAATGGAGGAAGAGGCAATGCTGGTAGAGGAGATGGTTGAGGTTGTGGTAGGTTTGCCAATGTTCAATGCCAAGTTTGTCACAAATTTCGCCATGAAGCTTCCTTTTGCTACCATCGCTATGAAGAAAATTGTGTTGCTACACAGCCCATGGTTTATGAAAACACACAAACCACTTCTTCATCACAGCAAACTTCTCCACTCAGCAAGTTGTAACCTAGCAACCTCCATTACAACAAGCTTCTTCTGCTCAACAGTATATGCCGTTCATGGCTCCTTTTCCATACTATTACCCTCCAATGCCTTATGTGCCAAATGCTGGAATCCAAGCCACCATTGCTCCTTCAGCTCCTTCTCAAGCCAACATAGCTACTGCTAGTTCAGCACCTTCAAACAGATGGAATCCGGATTCTAGTGCATCCCACCATGTCACCAATGTTTCTCAAAATATACAGCAATTAACACCTTTTGAAGGGTCAGACCAGATAACACTTGGTAATGGACAGCTCCTTGACATTAACTCCACAGGTCTAACTTCATTTCAATCTCCTTTAAACCCTACGTTTCCTCTAATTCTTAGCAATTTGCTATATGTTCCTTCAATTACTAAAATTCTTATTAGTGTGAGTTAGTTTTGTAAGGATAATCTAGTTTATTTTGAATTTCATCCTACCTTCTGTTAGGTGAAATCATAGGTTTCTAAAGAGATTCTCCTCAAGGGCTTGGTGGGACAAGATGATCTTAACCAATTTCCTGACTTGCTTCAACTTCCCAAGTCAAAGTTCTCTGTTAATACCACTGTTTGCTCCAATTCTAGTTCTGAAACTGTAGATAGTTCCTCAAATAATACTTCTGTTGGCAATTCTGCCCCTTGTACAATTTCTTCTTTTGCCACTTGGCATGCTAGATTAGGTCATCCTAATACAGATGTCATGAAACTTGTATCACAGATTTGTAAAATTCCTTCAATCAATAAAACTGTTTCAGATTTCTGTTCTCATTGTTGTGTTGGCAAGTCACATAGACTGCCCTCTTCTCCTTCCTTATCTGTCTATTCTAGTCCTTTTGAACTTGTTTTCACTGATCTGTGGGGCCCTGCACCTTTTTTATCCAATTCTGGTTACAGGTATTATGTTAATGCTAATACCAGATTTACATGGATTTATCTACTGAAAAATAAATCAGAAACACTGGATTTGTTTAAGCAGTTTAAAGCTATGGTAAATACTCTAACTTCCCTATAAAGACTGTACAATCTGACTGGGGTGGAGAGTACAGACATTTCACTAAGTTTCTGAGTGAAGAAGGTATTCAGCACAGGTTAATCTATCCCCACACCATCATCAAAATGGGGTAATAGAAAGGAAGCACAGGCACAAAGTAGACATGGGTTTTGACCTCGCTATCTCAGGCTGCTATGCCTCTCCACTACTGGTAGGGGTGGCAAAACGGGTCCAACCTGATGGACCAACCCGCTTATTTTTGGCGGGCCGGGTTGACGTTTTCATACTGCCAACCCACTTTAACCTGCCAAAAAAATGGATTGAGGGCAAATGGGACGGCCCAACCTGCCAACCCATTTTTGTTAAAAATAAATAAATTTAATATTTATTTTGATATTTTATACATATATTAATAATTTTTATTTTATTTAATTTTTGTCTAAATATATTATTATTCAAAATTTAATGTAATACATTTAATTTTTTAGTAAGTATTTATTATTTAATACTTATAAAAGATAAAATTACTTTAAAATATTTTTATTTTTTTCTTATTATTTTGTCTTTGGCGGGCCAACCCGCCAACCCAAGCATATACGGGGAGGGCTTGAATTCCCAACCCACTTTTCTTATGTGGGGCGGGGCGGGGCGGGGCGGGGCGGGGCGGGGCAACCTTTTTTGGCAGATCAGCAACAGGGCGGTTGACCCATTTTCCGCCCCTAACTACAGGGATCATGCCTTTCTTACTAGAGTGTATTTAATTAACTGGCTCCCATCCAAATCCATTCAGAATGAAGTGCCTTTTCAGAAGCTGTTCCACAAAACTCCAGATTACTCCTTCCTCAGAATTTTTGGCTGTGCTTGCTTCCCTCTCTTAAGACCCTAACTCCCATAAGGTTCAACACAAGTCACGGGTGTATCTTTTAGGGCCACTCCTACATACATAAGGGCTATAAATGTTTAGCTTCTAATGGCAGAATTTACATGTCCAAAGATGTCCTGTTTAATGGGTCAAAGTATCCCTACCCTTCTCTATTCACTTCAAAACCTTCTACTCTTACTGAGTCTCAACTTAATGTAGAGTAGATGAGTAGAATTACTCCCTGTTCTGTTATAACTGCAGTTAGCTATGCTAGTTATGTTAGTTTGTTTTTTTTATCAGCAAAGATAATATATATATAGAATGGAGTACCAGAGGTACTGATAATACAGAAAAGAAAAGGACCATACAAATGGTTCCTCAATCAGACATTCATATTTTGAAAGGGAACCAATCTATGGATATAGATTTCATATGAAATTTACATGAATTAGGCTCATAACTATGTAATCCTCTGCTGATACATAAAACTTTGTGTAAAGCTGCTTGCCCATTGATTAAAATGGACTGTGAAATCTTTCTCGAAACTCCTAAGCCAAGACCAAAGTAGGAATGTTGCATCTTCAAACAATGAATTAGCATTAAAAGTTGCATTAGAGAACACTATACTGTTTCTAAGCTTCCAAATGGACCAAGTTTAGGCTAACCACCAGTATTGCCATCTGTTAATCCTTACTCCATCAACTTGAACACCCAAATGTTGAAGAAAATGCTGCTTTGGGCTTAATGGGAAAGCACCTTTAATGTGCAGCCATGACATAGTGTCCCACCAGATGGGTTGTATTTTACTGCAGTGGAAGAATAAATGGGATGCGCCCTCCTCTTCAATTCTACAGAAAGGACATAGCATATTTGTGATTTGTACTTGTCTCCTCCGCAAATTTTGTCTTGTCAGCAATCTGTCTCTTATCAACCTCCATGCAAAAACCGCGATCCTAGCTGGAATCCTTATTTTCCATAATTTCTCAAAACACTCCTCCTGCCTGCCAGCTGCTGCTTCTTCCCCTAACATGTATGCATTGCATGTTGAGTATTGGCCCGCTGGGTCTTTGTACCACACCCAAGCATCTGGGCCTTGTTGCTGAATTGACTTAACTGCAATATCTCTGAGAAAACTAACCTCTGAGTCGATTTCATTTTCAAACAGTGACCTTCTCCAAGTAAAATTCCACTCCGACCCTATGTCTTTATGCATTCCCATTGATCTTATGACTTGATGCTGCTGTAATGATATTAAGTATAGTCTAGGATATTTCTCAACCAAAGATTCTTCCTCCCCGGTCCACTTGTCCTCCCAAAATTTGATTTGATCTCCGCTACCCACCTTCCACTTCATTCCCATTTGAATAAGCTATCCTTGATGTGAGCTGGTAAGAGCCTTTTGTAAGTCTCTCCACCAAATGGATTTGTGACCTACCCTATCCACTTCAGCCAAGCCTCTCCATCCTCCGTATTTTGATTCCAACACCTTAGCCCATAATTCCCCTTTGTGTTGCCTAAGATTCCACTCCCATTTGCCAAGCAATGCCATATTGAAGTTGTTGATGTCCTTTATGCCCAATCCTCCCTTCTCTTTTGGCAAGAACATTGTCTCCCAGCTGATCCATGCAATTTTGTTTTGGTCGGGTCCTCCTCCCCATAGGAATCTATGTTGTATTCTCACCAACTTATCCACCACCGATTTAGGCACCCTGAAAAAAGAAAAAAAGTAAATAGGGATCGATGTTAGCACTAATTGTATGAGTGTCACTCTCCCCCCCAAAGGATATGTGTCTCTGTTTCCACTTCGCTAACTTTCTCTCACATTTGTGGATGATAGAATCCCACATGCGACATCTCCTCGGGTTTGCTCCTATGGGTATTCCCAGGTAAGTAAAAGGAAGAACCAACAAACGACAATTCAGATAGTTAGCTGCATGTTGCTTCCAAAGATCAAATTCACCAAAAGCTCCAAAACAACTCTTAGCAAAATTGATTTTAAGGCCCGAGATAAGTTCAAATGTCCTTAGAATGGCTTTGATTATTTTAACATTCTCCATATTTGCCTCCCCAAAAAAGATTGTGTCATCAGCGAACTGTAGAATGCTGATCTCCACTTTATTTGAGCCTACTTGAAAGGCCTTGTACTAATTTCCTCCTTAGTTTTCCTTATCAAACCATTCAACCCTTTAGCTACCACATTAAACAAGAAAGGTGCTAGCAGATCTCCTTGCCTTAATCCCCTTTTAGGAAAGAACTCAGTCGTGGGGCTACAATTGACCAAAACCGAAATGGACGCAGATTTCAGGCACCGCTCAATCCATTTAATCCATATGGAGCTAAAGCCTGCTCTGTCCAGCATGTACAACAGAAAATCCCAGGAGACCGAATCATATGCCTTCTCATAGTCAACTTTGAATATAAGACATGATTTGCTGCTCCTTTTGGCCTCCTCAATCACCTCGTTTGCAATGAGAACACTATGTAATAAGTGTCTTGCTTCAATAAAAGCATATTGGGTTTCGTCAACAATAAGAGCCATCACCTTCTTCATTCTGTTGGCCAACAACTTAGCAACAATCTTATACATGCATCCAATCAGGGAGATAGGTCTATAGTCATTCAAAAATCGAGGGTCAGCCACCTTGGGTATCAAAGCTATGAAGGATGCATTACAGCCCCTCGAAAAAACACCATGAACATAAAATTCATCAAGGAAGCAAAGGATATCAGGTTTGAGTAGCTGCCAAAACTGCTTGATGAAATTGAAATTCAAACCATCGGACCCCGGGCTTTTGTCACTCCCACAATCCCATATGGCCTGTTTAATTTCCTCCTCTTGGAAGCGAGCAGTCAGCCTATCATTCTGGTGCTGACTTATTTTCTGAAAACAGATCCCATCCAGTCAAGTCTTGTGATGAGCTGATTCCTGAAATCTTTGTGAGAAAAATGCTCTGACGTCCTCCTTTACCTTCGATGGCTCGTGAAACCAAGTTCCACTAACCATGACACCCTTTAGATAATTATTCCAACGATTAGCATTCAGCATCACGTGATAATATCGAGAATTGCAATCTCCTTGCTTGATCCACCTAATTCTCACCTTTTGCCTCAACAATGATTAATGAGCTTGGGCAGCTGTCCACAGAGCTTCCTGCAGTTGTTACAATTTCAGCTTTTCTTGAGTAGATAATTGTCTTTGGCTTGTATCCTCCTCTAGTTTGTTTAGTTCATCTTCAATCATCTTGACCCTCCTTAGAGTGTCTCCAAACTGCTCCCTATTCCACGTTTTCATCCTTTGCTTCAGCCTCTTTATTTTTTCTGAGGACATATCCACCCCATCCTGGTTGCTGATTGGAAGTCCAGCAATTAATGACTATTTCCTTAAAAGACTTGTCTGACAACCAACAATCTAGGATCCTAAAAGGTTTAGAACCTCAGTCGACTGATGTAGACCTGAGCACGACTGGGCAGTGGTCTGAGAAATTCCTAGGTAAAGTAGATTGAGTGCTTGCAGGCCATTTCTCAAGCCACTCAGGAGAAAGCAAGAATCTGTCAAGCTTACTCCTGGATGTGCCGTTTGGTCTGAACCAGGTGAAATTTCTCCCCAGCCATGGCGCATCTACCAACTCCAAGTCATCTACCCAATCGTTGAACTCCTTGATGTCGTTTGTCCCTAAACCCCTTTGGCAAATCCCAAATCTCTCAGCAAGGTACCTGATGCTATTAAAGTCACCCAAGATGCACCAGAAATCCCCTGATAGAGAATGCTTTAGTTGCCTAACCTGATCTCACAATATCCTCTTATTTTGTATTTCACAGGGGGAATAAATTGTAAGTATACTGATTTGTTGTGCCTCCCTCAACCATTCTCCTCTCAGGAAAATAAAGCCACAGCCAACAACTTTCATTTGTAGTTTAAATGTTCGTTCACTCCACAAGCATAAAATACCACCTGTTGTATTGACAGCGGGATGCGTCTCCCAACTGACATCCGCATCCCCCCACAATGACTAGCACATTGTTTTATCAATTGATTCTCTCTTTGTCTCCTGTATACAAATCATATCCACATTCTCCTTTTTGATCAGTCTACGAATGGTTGCCCATTTTACAACCCTCCCTAAACCTATGACATCGTATGATATTATATTCATGGATAACCGCTGTTATTTCCCAACCTCTTTGCTTCCTTCTTATCTCTATCCTCCATTTCCTTTAGTTTGGCAATAATTGGATGCGGATCATCTCCTCCTGTAGCCCCTAGTTTTTTGGCCCGATTCCAGATGTCGGATGCCTCTTCGGAATTTTGTAGTTCCGTAGTTTCCTCTGTATCTTCATTGAGTGATGCTTTCTCTGTTGTGGAGTCATTTTGGTTGCTGGCGGCAGGCCCCTCTTGCACCATTCCCTGGGGGTGCTGGGTTTGGGAGTTACCCAGCCTTATAGGTGTCACCTTAATAGGTGAAGGCTGACCCACAACATCCTTTAGTTTGGCAATAATTGGATGCGGATCATCTCCTCCTGTAGCCCCTAGTTTTTTGGCCCGATTCCAGATGTCGGATGCCTCTTCGGAATTTTGTAGTTCCGTAGTTTCCTCTGTATCTTCATTGAGTGATGCTTTCTCTGTTGTGGAGTCATTTTGGTTGCTGGCGGCAGGCCCCTCTTGCACCATTCCCTGGGGGTGCTGGGTTTGGGAGTTACCCAGCCTTATAGGTGTCACCTTAATAGGTGAAGGCTGACCCACAACAATTTTCTTTTGGTACCACCTTTTTCTTGAGTACACCATGCAATTGTTTTCGAATCCTCCGTTATTATTGTGCAACATAAGGCCCGAAGGGTGTTTGTGCTTTGGGGGGGTGCAGGTAGAACGCCCCTCTTTATTATTGGGCCCTCCTTCCTTCACGTTAGTGGTCTTCAGCTCCACATGCACTGCTTTTTCACATGCTGCCACTTGGGCCTTTTCAATTTTAAAATTTGCTGCCCCAGGTTCTTTAACTTCTGCCACGTTGCATGTTGCTGCCACCTCAGCAAGTGCTTTTGCTTTCTCCTTCAGTGCGTCTGTTGCCTCTATGGATTCTCCCTCACCCCTTTTTCCTTTATCGTGATAATCCTTTCCCCCTCCTGCAGCACTTGCGCCCCCGATACACTTCACCGCACGGTGTTTGGATAGCGTGTCATGATCATATGTAGCCGTTGAGTCTGGCTCTGCGATTTTTGATGTGACCTGACCTGTCACTTGCGGACTGGCGGCATTGCCCAGTGGATAACTGCAGTCACGAGACCCGCTAGGTAATAGGAGTGTTTGATGGTCATCATCGGCGTTATTCCTCGATTCAGGCTCCGATATGTCGCCCCCATCATGGTCATCGGTTCTCGGAGTAAGATTCCCGAGAGAGCTGTCGTCAGAAACAATCTCGTCCGACTACCCACTAAAGCTACGGTGTCTCCACTGGCAATCATGGCTACCTCCACCAGTTTCCTCGACAACAAACACCTTGAAACGTTCGCTGCTTATGTGGACATCAACTGTGTGGTTGATTGTCGGTCTCCATGGTGTCTTTACGAGCACCCTAGCCCTATCAAGCCTCCGCTTCTCCTCTGTATCATCATCCACGTCCACCATATCCCCCATTGCTACCAATATGTGCCTAAAGTGCTTCGAGTCCCAAGCCTGAAGCGGAATGCCCCAAACTTGGACCCATGTCAACCTGAATCCTGTGCGTAAGCTTGGGTTCCATTTCTCCATTGAATAAAACATTGATGCCCCTCCATGTTGCCCACCATTCATGAGTTGTTCAACTCCACTGTCCGTGAGTCCAAGTAAAAGGATTAGATCATCACCGATATACTAGGGTGATATATCAAATCCAGTTTCCCATAACAGCTCTTCCTCCACTCTATCGAACATTGCAGGGTTTGTTAGCCGCCCTACCCATGCATCCTTCAACCAGTTGGTGTCGTCGGGTTCTATGTTGAGGTAGATCGAAGATATGGAAGTTTGATGCGCTTGGGAATGGCTGTTGTAAGGCATTCGTGGCCCCTTAGGGCCAATATTTCTTCTCAGTACCTCAACATATGATCCCTGATTTGTGTGTTGCTGTTTCTCGATGCGATCAGCTGCAACTTGGGTGTTGTCGTCTTGGTCCTGTGACTTGTTTCCTGGAGCCCTCTATCTTGGCCTCTCCCTATTGTACCTAGGGATGTTGACATATATCTTCAACCCCCCGATGATGATACTGTCGAGCTGTTTTGCCAAGTGGTGAGTGTCTTTTGAATCTGACAAATTCGTACCTCTTTCCATTAATGTTCCTTCTGTTGGGTATGAAGATTTCCCGCACATCGCCCCACTTTCTGAAATGATGCCACAGCTCCTTCTTCATGGTATCGTTTGAAAATCGAGTGAAGTAAAAGGATGATATATCTTTTTTATCCCTCAAGTTTGAAATGTTGTTTTGCTGGTTTCTTCCTGTGTTGCCTGGGCCTACCCATCGGAAGTTCCCCTTAGAGCTCGCTCTACCTCTCTCTACTGATTGGTCTTTAAACCTAACTCTCTCCCACCCAATGTTTCTCTCTCTCTCTCTCCCTCTCCCTCTCGCTCTCTCTCTCTCGATCTCATCTCACTATCTATAGTAAACGATCTGTGCTCTAATCTCTAAGACATCATAGTTAGTTGCTAAATAAGAATTCACAACTGTTAATGTTTGGGGAAACTAAACAAACTATTTCCTTGTTCAAAATGTTGGCTTTAGCATTTAGTTGAATCGTGAAGTATGACATGAGGTGAGCCAAAGCACGAGGCTCCCACTTATTGAGGTCTGGGCACAGGGCAGGGTAGATGTATGCTAGTTATGTTAGTTAACCTCAACTAACCTTAGGTTAGTCGACAGTTACTACTGTCAGTTACAATAGTTGTTTAGCTCTAGTATAAATACTAGAGATGTAAGAGATTTTAGTTTAGTTAGTTAATATCAAAAACTCCATTTCTGAAGCTTGAGCTTTTCTCTCCCTTTTCATTTCTGAAATCCTTTTAAGACTGTGAAGAAACAATATATGACTCCTTTCTTTTTTGCATCTTTAACAGTAATATATGATGTTAATATATGATTTTAATTTTTTTTTTTTTTTTTTGCTCAGCAAGAGTAAGTAGCATATATATAAATGAGTACCAGAGGTACTGTAGATACATAAGGGGATTGGATTAACAACTGGTTCAGAATGCCAAGATACATGTAGTAAGAACCAAGCTGAACCCGAGGAAATAGAGAACAATTACGCAGCACTAATTACTTATAATACTACGGCTACCATCCTTTCCTAATTACAAAAAGCTGCTGTGAGATGAGAGGACCAGTGATTGAAAAGCAGGGTGAAACCCTTCTCCATAAGTTTAAGGCATGTCCATAATAGGAAAATCGCATCTTCCATCACTTTACTTCCTTCGAAAGTTTGATTAGCAAAGATCACCTCATTTCGATGCTTCCAAATGGTCCATGTTAGCACTACCCACCAGCATTTCCATCTTGTTGCTTTAGTTCCAACAGCAGACCCACTTACATGTTGCAGAAAATGGTCCTTGGGATTTTGTGGGAATACTCCCCTTGTGTTTATCCATTAATCCATGAAGTCTATTTTGGATACGAGCTCTTTTTCCTTGGACATGAATCGCAGCAGAAGCGACCATTTGTAGCTACTGTGTAATTTTAAAATGGACTAGCAAGCTTCATCACTAATATATGATGTTAATATTTTTTTGAACTATATATGATGCTAATATGTTATCATTAATGTATGAAGTGTATGTTTGGATACGAGTTACTTTTCCTTAGACATGAG
Source organism: Glycine soja (assembly GCF_004193775.1). Lineage (NCBI taxonomy): Eukaryota > Viridiplantae > Streptophyta > Magnoliopsida > Fabales > Fabaceae > Glycine > Glycine soja. Next base: position 24,109,699 of record NC_041011.1, read on the forward strand.
TCATAGCAGAAGCGACCATTTGTAGCCACTGTAATTTTAAATTTCTGACATGATTTTAAAGCCTGACAGCTGATGCACATATTGGATGGTGAAACAAACACATGGGAAATATATGGACTTGCATTTATTCAAACTTCAAGAAAATGGAATGTACTAAAACGAAATAGTTGTGAGATGTACAAATTGCATATTCAGATAACTGTAGCTACATTATAAAAACATAACATGTCACCTGACTCAAGAAGTTCATTGCCTCTTTAACAACCTCCGTGAATTTGTCATCATCAAGCCAACCAAACTTTGTAATGCGACAAAAGAGTTGGATCAAGGATCCAAGCACAAAGGGCTCCAGTTCTGGTCCTTTGCTGGCCAGATAGTTTATGAGATAGTTCCCTTCAAGCAGAATAACAATTTGATCAATTTGTGTTAAAAGAAAAAGGCAAATGGAGCAACCACACTATGGGAAAATTGACAGCAAGACAATCCAAAATAATGAACCCAAATTTCCCAAAAACAACCGGAAAAGGAAATAAGAGACTTTATGCCAATTTTTCAATACATGCAAAATTAAGTCTGCAAGAACTGAAGAATGTATTCCGTAATGCCAAAATGTTAGTAAATTCTGTTTAGGAAAAGGACAAATAATGTGTTTTTCCCACACCCAAGACAAAATATATAGAGGCCCTAAAATACTCCTAGTCATAGTCATTTGCAAGCAAGAATATTACGAATATCAATCCGGAGCTGTAAAGGAAGGCTTTGCTCTGTCACTTGCTTCAATAAGCTCGAACTTGCCAACATCAATGCATATGGGGAGGATGCATTATCCAGAACATATTGGCACTGTGAAATGTAGTCAGTGTTTAAGGAAAAGCATTTCAGGGTGCTTTCCACATGTGCTCTCTCAACAGAGTCCTGCGAGTTATAAAGCCTTTCGCACATTGCTTCCAGTTGTGCTAAAGTCTCCATTCTTCACTGTGTACAAAGTGTATCCAACAAATCAGATGAAGTCAGTTCGTCTCCTTTTTCCACTTATAATCAATATAAATCTACATGATTTCATTTGAACTCAAGTATATATTTAGAGGAGGAAACACAAAAGAATCTAAAGCAAGAATCAGTTCAATACAAATCATCAGACACCTCCAAAGTTGATCAAATTGGATATAGTAACACTAAAATGTTAAATGTTTACAGGTGTACAAGATAATGTTTTCAAATCTGCAACTGTTTGAATTACAAGAATACTCTAAAATACAAAGATAGCTCTGCATAAAAAGATCACAGCAGAACTCGTCAGCAAATCCAGCTACAATAGCACTTGTCCAAGGAAAATGAGCAGTGCAGTCCTGACAGGAAAAAGAAGGAAAAGTCAATTATTTCCAAACTTTATTCACAACATAGAATCTTTCAATTAAATAAAACAGCTGTTTTCATCCACATAATAGAAAAAACGGAAACTCATAAACAACTGTCATTCTCTTGATCACTCCCTTGTCAAGAAATTGTTCCAAATTCTGAGCAAATATTGTTAAGGCCTTAAGAGCAACAGCATTAAAGCAAGACAAACATAGCATGTGCCAATGACTGAAAGGATGGATTCATATAAATTACACAGCATTCCTCCAAAAAAGGAAATGAAGCCAGACTTCAACACCTTCAACAAGACTAAAAGAAGAAAAAATATTCATGACATGATGAAACTCATACTCAATGAAAGAAAGGGTGATATTCTCACCCTCTTTACTCTCATTAATAATGTATAAGGTAGTGGCAGGAATGTTCCTTGTTCACGTTACAATTGGGTATGGTAAGAGATAGAAATCAAAATCAATCATTGAACTTCCAACATTGTAAGCTTTAAAATTGTTGATTTATCAACATAAAATACGATTGCTTTACAATACACTATCCCGCCAGTGCAGTGCATCGCTTCCCTGGGCCACTACAACGAGACTATCGCGTCTCAGTTCAGTGGTGCAGCCATCACAACTCCGGGAGTGGTGGAACAAACACAATCACAGGGGTGGAATGGGCACAACATCAAAATTGTTTAAAAATACCCAAAATACCCTTACTAAGTGATAGTAAGTGGACTGATAAAAAAATTGATAATTAGTGGGGACATTTTGGGAATTTTCATACCACATCAGCTTTAAAGAAAGAAAAAGTAAAAAAAAAAACAAACAAACCAACCCCTTCATTCTTCTCCTCTACCACACACAACCAGCCTCTCCAAGCTTTACTCTTTTTCTCCGGCAACCCACTCCAATTTCAAGAAACCCCCTTCTCTGCCACTCCTACAGATTTCTTTCTTCATATTTTAGTCTTTTTTTTTTCTTTTTCTGCTGTTTTTCTTTTTCCCTCCACTTCCATATCTTCCACATATATTTTCCATTTTCTGTTTTCCTCTCTCTCTTTCACCCACTTTCAAAAAAAATTCTCACTGTCAACTTTTCTTTTTTTTTTCCTTTAATATCCAGATGCTGACCAGCAGCAGCTACTTGTATGTTTTGTTTAGGTACTTTTTATTATCAATTATGAATTGAGTATTTTTTCTATTTTTTAACTCTTATTATATATTAAGTGAGTGTTAAATAATATTAGAATACCAGTTGTCCCAATATCTGATATCCGACTATTCGATTTTTTAGATCGGCCACTTAGCACCACTATCCAGGATTGATGATTATGGCCTCTTAGAAACTCTGTTGCTTGAAGGCCAATGTACATGACAAACTGTCAAGAAATAATGGGACTCAAGCAAGTCAAGCCAAAAAACTGTCAATACAATACATATAACAGCGCACCAACTCTATATAGATATGCCAAAGACACAATCCTAAAATGATCATTAGCAAAACACCACAAAGAAGCTACATCCCAAGTAAACTTTGGATGAAACATTCCACCAATACACAAACATATGCAAATAGAGAATAACACGGCCTTTTAACAACAAATTGGTAACCTCTAAAATTAACATACAGGAACTTCTGGAGATCCTTGGGGCAAACCCAATATTCACTATATATGAATTAATATATGATTTCATATGTTTTAATTACAACAGTTTAGTATGGGATTATTTCCATTATTGCTCATTATTATATTTCCTTATTTTTTAAACCTCATTCAATATAAATAAGAGTATTTCACCGCTACGGGCCTTCACTCACACAAAGGTCTAACATAATCTTAACACGATGCTAGCACGCATGATCATCAAGAGCGAACAATGCCACAGAAAAGCAAAAGTTCATCAAACACAAACAATAAACAAGCATGTAATTAACACCACAATATTTGACAGAGCATTACGCACACGCCGAAGCAAGATTCCGAACACAGCAATTGGCACACACATTTACAATTAGAAATCGATCAAGAAATGGCAAAAAAAACATGCTTAGATTTAACTAGGTAAAGTGTTTGCACAGTCGATCATCTATTATAGCGATTAACACATCAAAAGCACTGATGAAAAAAATCAAAAAAAGAAAAACCTAATAATCCATGTACAAACACAAACACAGAACGTTGCAGGAAAAACCGTAGAAGGACTTTATGCGATTGAGAAGAAAGTTCTTACATAGAGCAACAATGGCGATTGCGAGAGCGAGTTTGCGAGGATTTTGAGGTAAAACGCTGCGTTTGAACGTAGCGGTGAGTATGGTGTGGAAGGGATAAGAGAGAGGAGTGAGTTTTTCAGGGTTTTGAGAAGGAGGAAATGAAGTAAGACTCTTGGTGTTTAGAAGGTTTTATAGGACGATTAGCCCCACGCTCTTTGTTTTTATTTTAACTTCTCTCTTTGTCTTTCCTCGTCTGTGTGTGGATCCCATGCGTGGAATTTTTTGAGACTTTTGAGTTGGAGGGGACACTAGACAAACAATAAAAAATCACTTATTCTTTCTTTTTTTAAAAAAATATACATGCATTTGGTTGATGCAATTTATTTACATTTTTATTTTGATTTTGATTTTTTTTAAAAATGTTTCTTGTTATGAGTAAATTTTGAGGGGTATTAACGAAAAGTTATCTGGTTCAGTCAATGGAAAATGGTGATCGATAATAGTTAGACTTGCTTGCAGTGAGATTTATGGTCATAGCTTTTGTAAAGACTCTCCTAACAAAGTAGTTTATAAGCGAGGATAGTGATGATATAAATGTTTTGGTTGTATCTGTCACAAAAGACTCTCTTTTATAAGAGATCTTGGAAAGAAAAATCATTAGAGTTGTGTCATATGGCTTAAGGATCACATGGTTTGCGTGTGTTGGTATGTCATGTTGCATGGGCTCAATATGACCAAGTTGAGTAAGCCAATAATATGGCCTGTTAGCCAAGGTCTCATTTTTCCTAGCAACTCATTTTTATGTGTTAGTCTTTGGGGTTGATACAGGATGGCCTCAATATGAGTAATGTCGACTTAAGGGACTGGAGAACAAGGTAACTCAACATTGCTTCAATGAAAGCTTAAGAGCCTAAAGATTGAAATGACGACTAGAACATCCTTGAAATATTTTTTGTTGGGTCAGTCATTAAGTTAAAAGTTATTTACTTCACTAACGATTGTGACATCATAAAATATTACATCAACAAATAATGACATCATTAAATGTCATGTTATTAATGTCACATCAATAATATCACCTCATAAAAATTTTCATGTCAACAAGGATTAAAAACAAAAAAAATTACAAAAACTAAAAGAAAAAAGTGATGTATTTATAAAGAGAAAAATACATTTAAGATTCAAATTAAATATTAAATATAAAGTAAAGACTTTCACACACTCAATACAATTAAGTTAATGTAGATTTTCACCGGAAAATTCACACAACTATTGATATTCTCCTACACTCAACAAATTTAGATAGAATATTGGATCAAGGTGCCTCCATTTTCTTTCATTGAACCACCATAAAAATCATCACATCATTTTTTTTGAAAATTCTTTCTCACCATAGAGTCTTGTAGCTCATAGTCTTCTACTACTTCATAATTAAATTGATTTACATGTAAAAATATTAATAAAAACATAAAACTTAATTAATTAGAGTTTTGTGAATTTTTGTGTGAATTTTCAGTTGACATTCAACTGAAACTTAGATTGATTTATTGGTAGAAATTACATATGATAATTCACCATGCACCAAAAATTACATCCATCAGATTAATGTATATTGTTAAGGCTTATATATTGTAGATTTCCCTCCATCTGATTTTGCATTCCCTAGATCATACCTCCTACAGCCTATCTCTGGGGTAGTTGTCATCATGACCATTTCTACCTTTCCTTCAGTTTCCGATTAAATTTAATACCCTTCCATTTCTCTCACAAATACAAACATTCTAATCCCCAACTACATACCACTAATTCTAAATATCCAGTATTTGTTTTAATCACTTTTGAACAGATAGAGGTCCAATTTTAGGACTCAATGTTGAAAAAGATTTCTTTCATTGCTAACTTCCTTTTCGGTGATGGTGTTGTGTTGTGTTAAATCTAACTTCCTTTCCGATGATGGTGTTGTGTTGTGTTAAATCATGAACAAACAATATTACATTTTTTTTTTATTGGTGGTTGTGAATAAAGATGAAGAGAAATATGATGTTGTAGGGTGTGTTGGACCAATGTTGGTGTTGTCGCTTAGGACGAGGATGATTTACAAACATCAAACGTAAAGGTACAGTGACAATGGAAAGAGTTCATGATGCACAAAGGGTTGAGGATCGATGTTGTTTAGTGCCATATTTGTTTATCTTTGATGTCGAGTTTGATAGTGGTGGTTTATAGTGGCGCATGTGGGGACGAAGTAGGCTACGAGGCAAGGGACTTTGGAACATGTTGTAGCGGTGAAAGGAGGAAGATGTGGTGGCGGTTGGGGATGAAATAGAATAAATCACACTAGAAGGGAGTTGAATAGTGTACTAGTCAAAACATAAAACCTTTTTTAATGGAAGATGTTTATATGATAAATAAGTTTATTAAAAACCCTCGTCCAGTGACTAAGATAGGTTTTCTTAAGTACAAATGGATTGTCATCCAATGATGTGTAAAACTTATTTTTCAATGAAAACCTTGGGTGCAGGATATGTCAATAATAGACTTTGAAATACTTTTGTAAGCTAAAGAAGAGCAATAAAAATACTTCATTCTATATTAGTTCACTCAACCTAAGCTACATCCAGTTTTCCAAGGTTCTATTAATCAACCTTAATTACAACAAGTATTCTTTTTTGCCACTTTCAGCTTACAAGTATTCTCAAGGTCATTACTGGCATAATCCTTAAACTCCCCCTGAATCTAAGAACACCTAAGTATTGTTTTATAACTAAGCCATGCTTGACTTTCACAAATAGAAGTTTGATATAGAATCAAAGATTCTTTATAGCACTAAAAGAGTGAATTTACAATAAAGTTCTGGGAGTTGCTAGGTGCACCCAACATTATTGTTGGTGCATCCAACAACTTTTAAAATTACTAAAACTGCCCCTACTGCTCCTTCTTTCTCTCTTTTCATGAACAGTGCTTCCATCTACTGCACCCAACACCCAACTTTTAAAAATGGCACAATGTTTCCATTTGCGCATTCTCTCTTTTTCTCTCTTTGGTGAGCAGTGCTTCCCCGTATTTTGTTTGTTTCCTTGCGACCGGTTTGGTTCGGTGAATGGTTAGGTTCCATGAAAGTGAAGGTGAAGGTACCGGTGTTAGGTGTTGCGGTGGTGGTTGTCTATGGCATACGAGGTACGCAGTGTTGGGTGCGTTCTGGTGTATGGCAGGTCGCGCGGATCAAGTTGATCTGTAAGAAGTAAGTTTACGGATCAACTTGATCCGCATGTAGATTTCATTACCTCGGATCAACTTGATTCGCAAAAGACTTGTGGATCAACTTGATCTGCAAGTCTTTTGCGGATCAACTTGATCTGTAAGTCTTTTGTGGATCAACTTGATCCGTGACAGGCTCTATTTTTTGAAATTTTAAAGTTTAATTTTGTTTTTAAATTATTACTTTGTTTATATTGTCATTTTTTATTTGAATTGTTTGTACACGTAAAATGAAATAAGGTTTTGGCTTTTTACTAATGATGAGTTATTATGTATAGTTTTGTATGTTTTGTGTAGTTCGGTTATGTGTTCTATGTTTGTGTTGAAATTTTTGATTTATTGTTAAGATGAACGAAGATCATTGGATGTTTGAAGGTATAATACCTGAAGAAATGGATATGAATTATGAAAATGAAGAAGAATGTGGCGTGAATGAACCACATGTTGATTGTTCGGATGCGTTCAATACTTCTCAGGTAATAATGTTCATGATTGTGAGTGATTTAATAAAATGAATATGTTGTAGGAAACTGAAATTATCTGGATTGATTTGTAGGTGTTTGACAGCCGAGATGATGTTTTGCGGTGGGCTCGATCCGTTGCTTATGAACATGGATTTGTGACGGTGATTGTAAGGTGTGACACAAACATAGGTAGTAGAGGAAGGACTTTGTTTGTGTTAATTGGTTGTTGTCGCAACCTACCATTTTGCGGGCGAGCGAGGCGAGGCTCACGGGTGCGTCTTCCATGGGAGAAAAATGCGCGGAGTCGCCACCAACGTTTATTGAAAGGAAAATGTTAGAAAAACCAAAGGAAACCGATCATAAAGAATATTCTAGATTCGGGAGTTATCTTTACGCTTGAGGAAGGTATTAGCACCTCTCACGTTTGTCCCAAAGGACAACAGCCTTAGATTAGAGTTGTGTGAAATCATGTATCTAAATTTTTTGTCTCTTTTTATTTTTGAGGTCGACAAAAGCGGGGCTTTTGCTCCTACGTACCCTCCATCGAAGAGGAAATAAGACTTACGTATTTCTTTCGAAAGGTAGTAAAATGATGTGTTAATTTTTTTATGCTTTTGAACGGTCAATGTTAACCGATAAAAGCAAAGAGGACCATTTTAAGGCGTTGGACCTTAAAACGATTTTCAGTGATTTTTGCGGACAAAGCTGGATTTTGTGAGTTGATTTTAGCCTTAGCTTCACTTTGGTTATTAGTCAATTGATCCAAGAAAACTTCCAAAGAAAAACGTCCGATTGATTTTTTTTTTATTATTTTATTCAAAGATATTTTGATTATTTTATTATTATTTTACTTTTTTTGGTTTAACCGATGTTACAGCGTGAACGACCGGTTAGATTTTACTTTAACAATGATTAAACGAGATTACAACACAAATGATCGGTTGAAATTCATTTTATCATTTATTAGGTGAGAAAACGACTTAAACGATTGGTTAAAGCTCGTTAAAAACGGAAGAAAAAAGAAACTGAAATTGAACAAAAGAAAGATGAAAGCCAAAAAACAAGAAATGAATTAAAAGTCTTGGATTTGGAAACTTACCCGTTGAAGAGCAAAGAACGGATGAAGAACGGATGAAGAACGGAGGAAAACCTTCACGGATTTGCTTACGGAAACCTCTCGGAAGTGTTACGGAAGCACCTCAGCTTGGATTTTCTTCACGGAAACAATTTTTTTCACCCAAAACAGCTGAAATGCATAGCCAGGGGATTCAGAGACCCTTAGAACAGCTCCCTTTTGCCTTTTTATAAGAAAAAGGGGGAGGAGGTTGCCGTCCAGCTCGCCCAGGCGAGCTGGGTTACTTCCACCAGAAGCAACCTAGCTTCGAAAAACAGTCTGGAAGGTCCAATTCGAAATTTCAAAATTGCTATTTGTATCCCCCCATTTTGATAAGTTCACCCCCTTCTTTCATAATTTACGGAAAAGTTACAAAAGTCTTACGGAAGCCTATAGGACTTGATTTTCTTCTTTTTTCTCTTCCTTCTCACCCATATTAAGTGAAATATGCTTATTTAGGGTTATGGGAATTTTACGGAAGCATTACGGGTCTCCCAGAAGACCATTTTTTAACAAAACGGGGGAGGTGGTTGCCACCTAGCTCGCCTAGGCGAGCTAGGTTGCTTCCACCTTAACCAAGAAAATGTCCAAAAACCTCCAGAAGGGCCCAGATTTGAAAATTACTATTTGCACCCCATTTTACTAAACACACCCCCATTTGCCCCTTTTTTGCTGATTCTTTTTCCGTAACATTACGGAACCTCACGAATTACATAACGATACTTGTTTTCTTTCCGTAATGTCACGAAACTTTATGGATTACGCAACCATTCCCTCTTCGGCTTCTGAAATGTTACGGAACTTTACAGATTGTGCAATAATGTTTCCTTTCGACTCCCGACATGTCGCGAAACTTCACAGATTGCTTAACGATGGGTGTCAAGTTCCTCGAAGAGGTCAAGCGAAGGTTGCATGCCATCAAACAATGGTCCCCGGACGAAATTAGGGTATGATAGTTGCCCCTCTTTACTTACCTTTTATCGGAGATAGGAGGAAAGTAAAGATAAGACACTGATTTCGTCTGTCTTAGCCTTTTCCGTAATTAATCTATGATGATTCCCGAAGGCCATCCTTTGCCCATCATGGGGATTTAATTGATCTCAATCACAATATCCAACCAAAACGATTTGAAATAATTGACTCCCGTCTCTCCTTCTTCTTTCTCTGCACAACACAAAAGAAAACAAACAAAAAAATAACATAATATACATGTATACACATGTTTGGTGAAGGAACCGATTGGAAAAATAACAAAAACCATATTTTTCCCTCACCGGAGGCTCCGTACTTGATAACGGAGGATGCATGAACAACGCTAGGCAATCAATTCATGGGGCTCCGGACTCGATGGTGGAGGATGCATGAACGGCAATCAATCCATGGGGCTCCGAATAAGATTTGATGATGGAGGATGCACGAACAGCACTAGGCAATCAATTTGTGGGGCTCCGGACTCGATGGTGGAGGATGCATGAACGACAATCAATTCATGGGGCTCCGAATAAGATTTGATGGTGGAGGATGCACGAATAGCGCTAGGCAATCAATTCGTGGGGCTCCGGACTCGATGGTGGAGGATGCATGAACGACAATCAATTCATGGGGTTCCGAATAAGATTTGATGGTGGAGGATGCACGAACAACGCTAGGCAATCAATTCGTGGGGCTCCGGACTCGATGGTGGAGGATGCATGAACGACAATCAATTCATGGGGCTCTGAATAAGATTTGATGGTGGAGGATGCACGAACAGCGCTAGGCAATCAATTCGTGGGGCTCCGGACTCGATGGTGGAGGATGCATGAACGACAATCAATTCATGGGGCTCCGGATAAGATTTGATGGTGGAGGATGCACGAACAGCGCTAGGCAATCAATTCGTGGGGCTTCGGACACGATGGTGGAGGATGCATGAACGACAATCAATTCATGGGGCTCCGAATAAGATTTGATTTTAGGACCGAATGGTCCACCGGGTTCTTTCACCTAAAAGGCGAACATGCTTTAGCAAGGAAAAAATAAATCATTCATAAGAGCACCATATTTAAGAGAAACAATATGCTTATGCCAAAATAGTTTTCCTTGTAACCGAAAATGAAGGGTAGGATGTCAACGTTTAGCTTTTTAAATGAACATTCAAGGGAAACGTCATTCATAAGAGCACCATAAAATCACTCATAGTGTATAAAAACTCACACAGGTAAGTGTTTTACCCTAATTCCAAACCATAGCTGCACCATGACTTTATTTTGCACATGATTTCCTATCGAACCAAAAGATTACACGCGCGATCACAGATCAATAGGATTTTCTAGAGGGTAGTGTTTTTGGAGAGGAAGCTGGGTGTTTCGGTCTTTTCCTCTTTGTTTATGTAGGGCGGGACATCGCCAGTCGAGAGCGACCTTGAATGGCAATCCCAAAGGAAGAACCACTCAAAATGGGTTTTCCCTTTGCTGGTGGTAATTTACCTCGCCGAAAATTTATCTGGTCCGAAGATCTTCTGTTCTCTTTCTTGGTTTCCTTTATTGATCGGGAATTATTTTGTTTTCCTCTGATCTTTTCCTTTTTACTTTCTTCTGATCTTTGATCGGGAATCCTTCTTTTCCTTTTCTTTTCTTTCTTTTCTTTTCTTCCTTTTCTTTCTTTTCATTTCTTTTCCCCTTTTTTTTCGATCTTTGATTGGGAATTTGGGTTTTAGCATTCGTTATTCGCTCTCCCTTGAGGAGATTCTACTGTCCTCTTTTTCGGGGGAAATGATGAGGATTCTCTTCATGGGCCAAGGTTCAAAGTAGCTTAAGGTTGTGTCTCAACATGGTCTTTTCATTGTGCGTGCCCGATTTTGATATTTTTCGCAAAACAAATTCATGTGTTAGGGTGTCGGTTTCGGGTTAAACTTCCATATTATTTCCACGAGGCACGTGTAACAATGATGATTTGGAAACAACGTGCAAAATTAGTCATGCATACAACTAGGTGGGTACTCAAGCATCCAGTTTATGGCATTGTGATACTAAGGCTTGGGATTTACGCAAGTAGACCCAACATTTCCAAATTATGTTCTTTCATTGGTTCAACGAATCCATCCATTCTTATCTCGGTTATTTTGGAAAATAAACTCTTAGCATCAATTTCTTGTTTCCAAAAGATATGTTTGCTCTCTACGAATGATTTGTGCTTCCTATGACCATAACATGCCGACCTTCGAGGTCTTTCTTTCTCTTTTCTTTTTGTTTCTTTTTTTCTATGCATGTTTGCAAAAAAAACTATACATCCATTGCTATCTATGAGAAAAGCTTTTTCTCTGTACACCTACGTTCCTATACACGAAAAAAAAACTTTTTTCTCTATATACACACGCATTGAAAAACTCTTTCTTTTCATACCGACATGGTTTATATAAAACCTCTATTCCTTTTCAAAGATTTCTTTTTCCTTTTTCAATATACACTCGTTTATACAAAAAAAATTCTTTATATACACTCATTGCTCATATACAAGAATTTCTTTTCACACATTGTTTATATACAAAAACTCTTTTCACACATTGTTTGTATACAAAAACTCTTTTCACACATTTTTTTATATACAAAAACTCTTTTGACACATTGTTTATATACAAAAAATTTCTTTTCTTTTCTTTATATACAGATATGACATTTTGTTCAGAACGCCTCTTTCTTTTTCTATTCTTGGTGTTATCATGACGTTTGTTCGTTTTATTTTAGGATGATGTTCCTAAATGTAAACTCTACATGATTCCGGAATTTCAACAAACATTATCGACAATAACGAAATAAGCACTAACGCAACAATCCAAACAAAATGTATGCACAAAATAAATGACAATCGAAACAACAAAAACAAACGTTAGTCCCTCAAGTCATAGAAATAAAATAACTTGCAAATGACAAATAATGAAACATAAAACTGAAAAGAATACGAATCTGGGGATCCCACGGTCATGTGGCTCCGCTCCCTCCCAAGAAATCGAACAGGTCAGTCATATCCTCGTCCATGCGGGGCTCATCTATCCTACCGGGGGATCCTACAGGCTCCTCCCCTGCCTTGGCATCGGGCCATGCGACCTCAGCCGGAAACTGCTCTGGGGTAGGGCACACAAAAGGGGTGGAACTCTGCCCCTGTTGACTGCGGCTGAAACGGTAGAGACACTCGTGTATCTGCACCTGTCCGCGGTGGTTGGCCGCCTGCTGGCAAACCAAGTGCGGTAGACAACACTCCATGCCTAGTGATCCAGCAGGACCGGCCTTATGAGGTGGTGGCGGTGCGCCCGCGCCCTGAGGTGCGTCACCCTCTGCCTGCCTAGGTGTGCAGTACTTCTCAATGAAGGCTCGGGTGATCGGTGGTCGGATCACTTTGATGGGGGTGACGGGAACCCCGAATGACTGGCATAGGCCCGTGATCAATGCCGGAGACCCCAGGGCCCTGTTAGACTTATCCGGGTCTAGAGGGTGCCTAGTGGGTGGCATACTTACAAAAAAATAGATGGCGTCAGCAATCACCTGGGCCATGTGGACGCTCATCCGTGTGAGGATGGCATACACCAACTGGCACTTCGGCAGAGGGAGATCGGAGTTATGATTGCTAGGCAAGACATTGCTGAGCAGCAATGTCATCCACGTCTGGGTCAAAGTGGTCATGCTGGTGCACATGATCCGCACCCGCCTCCCTGCAGCGGTCCGTGCGAAATCATGCCCCAGTGTGCATAACAGCTGGGCAATGGCCTCCTCGTCGAACCTGTCGGCCCTGTTCCTCCTCTGGCTGAACTCGCACTGCTGGCCTTCCTCCACCACTAGCGGGTCACCCAGGAACTGGCTGAGGGCATCTGCGTCAAAGGGAATCCACTGACCCCTTACCCATGAACGCATGTCTCGCACTCCCTCCTCTGTGGGCCAAGCATTAGCATAAAACTCCAGGACTACCTCAGGGTTAAACTTAGCCATGGGAGTCACCAGCGACGTCCAATGCCTACGAGCTATCTCCTCGTGAAAATCTGTATACTCATCCTCCCTGAGCTGGATGCGTCTCTCTCTGTGGAACGACCATCCTCTGATGGCCTCGAAGCGCTGCTGGTGCTCGGCGCTTCGGAAACGGTGGCTATCAAACTCGGGGGCGGCACTGGACCCTTCCGTCGCGGCGTCTCTCCTAGACCTCCTCATGGAAAGCTTTTTCAGAGCCATTTCCTGTGAAGACAACGTTTGGAAAGTCAATTTACAAGGAAGTGTTAATTTATAGGTTGACCAAGTAAAAAGGGCATACAACTACTTCCAACACAAACATCAATTTAGGGCAAACTCACATACATACTTTTATGATCATACATGCACGTGAGATGCTCGGTTACCTAAAAACCATTCTCATGCATATTCAAAGCATTTTGCTACCCAAATTACATACATGCATTTCTTTGCTAAACTTATACACATGCATACTTGAAGTATTCCTGCTATCCAAGATCATATACACACATGTCTTTGCTAAATTTGTACACATGCATATTCAAAGAATCTTTGCTACAAAAGAAATTACATTTCATGCGTATTCAAGTATCTTGCTACTCAAATTGCATTTCAATTCAACAAGGTTTTTGGGGAGGTATCTTTTTGCTATCCACATGCAACATACATATATCTCGTGAGGTATTTTGCCACCTATTCTACATCTATATGTGCATGATGAACAACATTCTCAAACAACTAGGCAAACATCATGGTGCAGCCCCAAAAAATCAGCTGCTGGCCTAAAGGGAAATCCCTATCACAATGCCTTCATTTTTATGCTTTCTTGCACTCAAAACCAAGGGCTTGGATCCCTAGGTCTAAGTCCTTAATTTGGGCACTTATTCTAACCTCAACATGCTGTCCATATACACACAAATCAGCCCCACAATCCAAAGTTCACAAAAGCATGCCCAAATTTCATTGAGGCATTTCACCGAGCACTTGGTGGGTGCACTTTTGGGTGCCAATAACAAGGGAATAGGGGCGATGTGGCTTGCCCCATTATTCCAGAACACAACCTAGGCCTAAGGCCATCCCCTACAACCCTCCAATTCAAACAAACAAGCGTGAATCCAAGCATACATTGTCTCATGAAATTGGCAAAAATTGAGCAACTAAACCACTAAAATACATCAATGGAGAGCCAAAGAATAAAGGGGAAGTGCACTTACCTGTAGGGAGCGAATCAAAATGCAAAAGGGGAAGCAAAAACCCTGCAATGGAAGCTTGGGGGGCCGCCTCTCTTGCTATTTCCATGAACAATGAAGTTCTTGAGTGAGGGGGGGGGGAGTTTTGGGTGAAGAAAACTCACCCCAACCTCCTTTTTATCTAATTCATGCAGGGGGTGCTCGCCCAGGCGAGATAACTCCCTTTTTTTAAAAAAAAATTAGTTTTTTTAAAAAAAGGGATACTTACCTCTCTTCATGCCCTGGATTGTGTGCGCCATGCAACATTATTGTAGGTCCTACAAGATAAAAAAGATGCAAATGCATGCGCATGTCCTTACTTTTGGTTATTTCCTTAAATTCGTGCTCGTGGCACCCCTATGATCCAAGAAATAAACATTTTAAAGAAAACAAAGACTAACGCTATCAGTGGTGAAAAAGAACAGATACTCATTTTATTAGGCCCTTCTTGGTCAAGCGTTATCAACCTATACCTGCGAATGAAATGGCTATTTTAGTGCCGCTCTAGGCATAATATCTTTTGACGACATCTGAGTTTACTGGCAAAAGCAGTTTCTCGTCGTCCATGTTAGCGAGTATCAAGGCCCCCCCGGAGAAAACCTTCTTAACAACGAAAGACCCTTCATAATTTGGGGTCCACTTCCCTCGGTTGTCTTTAACAGCGTGGGACACCTTTTTCAGCACAAAGTCCCCCTCATTGAACTTGCGCGGACGCACCTTCTTATCGAACACGTTCTTTATCCTTTGTTGATACAGGCGCCCATGGCTCATGGTCGTTTACCTTCAATAAGGTTGAGTTGGTCGTAGCGTGTTTGAGCCCACTCTGATTCTGTTAGGCCCGATTCCGCTAGTATCCTCTGGGAAGGGACCTCTACCTCAAATGGGAGCACTGCTTCCATCCCATAAACCAAGGAGTACAGTGTTGCCCCAGTAGAAGTTCGTACCGAGGTTCGGTACCCATGCAGGGCAAAAGGAAACATCTCATGCCAATCTTTGTACGACACTGTCATTTTCTGAATAATTTTCTTAATATTTTTGTTTGCAGCCTCCATAGCCCCGTTCATCTTCGATCGATAAGGGGTGGAGTTATGATGCTGGATTTTGAAATCCTTGCACATTTCCTGCATCATTTTGTTATTCAGATTGGTGCCATTGTCAGTAGTGATCTTCCTAGGGAGTCCATATCGACAAACCAGCTCCCTCTTTATGAATCTGACCACCACGCTCCTCGTGACATTGGTGTAGGAAGCCGCTTCGACCCATTTGGTGAAATAATCTATCGCCACGAGAATGAAGCGATGACCGTTCGAAGCCTTGGGTTCGATGGCCCCTATGACATCTATCCCCCACATGGAAAAAGGCCAAGGGGCGGACATGACATTCAGAGGATGTGGCAGAACATTGACATTGTCTGCGAACGCTTGACATTTATGGCATTTCCTTACATGGGTGCAACAAGCGCTTTCCATAGTGAGCCAGTAATAACCTGCTCTAAAAATCTTCATGGCCATAGCATGCCCATTGACATGCGTCCCAAACGAACCCTCATGGACTTCCTCGATCATGTGGTTCGCCTCTTTGGCATCTACGCATCGCAGGAAGGTCATGTCATGGTTTCGTTTGTACAGGACGGTACCACTCACAAAGAAACCAGTAGCCAATCTCCTTAACGTTCTCTTGTCATTGTCGGAAATCCATGGTGGATTTTCTTTGTTCTCGGCATACTGTTTGATGTCGAAATACCACGGTTTCCCATCTTGCTCTTCCTCTATCGCACAACAATGTGCCGGCTTGCCCCGAGATCTGAATTCAATGTATGGCAGATCCCGTGTGGGGCAAGTTGAAACATGGATGCCAAGGTGGCCAATGCATCAACCATCTGGTTCTCTTCCCGAGGTATGTGGTGGAAAGAAATGTCGTCAAAGAATTCAACTAACTTCAAGATATAAGTTTGATAGAGTATCAATTTTTGATCTCTAGTTTCCCATTCCCCTCTCAACTGATGTATTACCAAAGCCGAGTCTCCATACACTTTGAGTAGCTTCACGTCAAAATCAATGGCAGCTTGAATCCCAAGGGCGCACGCTTCATATTCGGCCATATTGTTGGTACAATTGAAACCCAGTCTGGCTGTGAAAGGGATACATTGATCATCTGGGGATACAAGGACTGCCCCTACTCCATGGCCCAAAGCATTAGATGCCCCATTGAAACAAACAATCCATTTGTCTATATTCTCGTGTGTCCGCTTCTCTTCGAATAGGGCCATGATGTCTTCATCCGGGAACTCAGGGTGCATTGGCCAATAATCTTGGAGGGGTTGTTGGGCCAAATAATCTGCCAAGGCGCTTCCCTTTATCGCCTTTTGGGTGACATACACAATATCGAATTCAAATAGTAGTACCTGCCACCTAGCGATTCATCCCATGAGGGCCGGTTTCTCAAAGATGTATTTCACGGGATCCATTTTGGAAATAAGGCAAGTGGTATGACTGAGCATGTATTGCCTAAGACGATGTGATGCCCATACCAAGGCGCAACACGTCCTTTCCAACATTGAGTAATTCATCTCACAGGCGGTAAACTTCTTGCTTAAATAGTAAATGGCTTGTTCCTTCTTCCCAGAGTCATCATGCTGACCCAACACGCACCCCATTGACTCATCTAACACAGTCATGTACAGAAAAATAGGTCTTCCTGTTATAGGTGGCATAAGCACCGAGGGATTCGCGAGGCTCTATTTGATTTTTTCGAAGGCCTCTTGGCAATCGCTATTCCACAGGACCGCCTGGTTTTTACGCAAGAGTTTGAAGATGGGCTCGCAGGTAGGGGTGAGTTGCGAGATAAATCTCGCGATGTAATTCAACCTGCCCAGGAAACCTCGAGCCCGCTTCTCCGTGCGTGGCTCTGGCATTTCAAGAATGGCCTTCACTTTCTCGGGATCTATCTCTATCCCTTTCTGGCTCACAATAAAACCCAACAACTTCCCTGACTTTACCCCGAAGGTGCACTTGGTGGGGTTTAGTTTCAATTGGTATTTCCGCAACCTTCCAAACAGGTTACGCAGATTGATGAGGTGTTCGTCCTCGGTCCGAGATTTGGAAATCATGTCATCTACATAGACTTCTATCTCTTTATGCATCATGTCATGGAATAAGGCTACCATGGCACATTGATAGGTTGCCCCAACATTTTTTAGCCCGAAGGCCATCACTTTGTAGCAGAATGTTCCCCATAGGTTGACGAAAGTGGTCTTCTCCACATCTTTGGGTGCCATTTTTATCTGGTTATACCCTGAGAAACCATCCATAAATGAGAAAAGGGCGAACTTAGCCGTATTATCTACTAGTATATCAATATGTGGTAAGGGGAAATTTTCTTTAGGACTAGCTCGGTTTAAATCCCGATAGTCTACGCACATTCGCACTTTGCCATCCTTTTTTGGGACGGGGACAATGTTGGCTACCCACTCAGGGTATCGAGCCACAGCCAAGAAACCCGCATCGAACTGCTTTCTTACTTCTTCTTTAATTTTCAAAGACATTTCGGGTCTCATCCTTCGCAATTTTTGCTGAACTGGGGAACACCCAGGATTCAATGGCAACCTGTGCTGCACAATGTCGAGGTCCAGACCTGGCATGTCTTGGTACGACCATGCGAAGATGTCTTGATATTCTTCAAGAAGGGTTATCAAATCTTGGCGGATAGGTGCAGTCATACCGGTCCCTACTTTCACTTCTTTCTTTCCCTCTCCGGTCTCTAAGTCTATCAGTTCGGTTTCCTCTTGGTGAGACTTCATTTCGCGTTCTTCCTGAGCGATCAACCTCTCCAACTCTGGTGAGAGGACATCCTCTTCCTCTTCGTTTATTGTTTGACTTACTTCTCGGTCAAAATCGATTATCAAGCCCTCGTTGTTAGAATCCTCAAAGGATCGA
Organism: Glycine soja; assembly: GCF_004193775.1. Classification (NCBI taxonomy): domain Eukaryota; kingdom Viridiplantae; phylum Streptophyta; class Magnoliopsida; order Fabales; family Fabaceae; genus Glycine; species Glycine soja. The sequence continues at coordinate 24,128,247 of NC_041011.1, forward strand.
TCCTCACATCTATACCATTCAAGACAAAAAACAAAAACATGCAAAATGATATGAGAAAAGGTGGAATCGCAAGAACAGATGAAACAAGATCTCTTTGTTATTTAATAAGATAGGTTTCAACAAAACGAAAGAGAAAGGAAACTATAGCCTCCAATTACATTGAATCAGCGGTATAGACTTCTGACTGGCTCGTCACGTGCCAATTCCCAATTGGATATTGGGATGGCATGGTCGCACGAAACTCGACGGATCTTGTGGAGCTTCTCCTCCTATTGCCGCCACCTCTTCCTCGAACATTATCCCGACACTTGTGAAACACTGGCTAACATGACCGGGCCATGCCCTATCTGCCCGGAGTCTTGACGGTGCATTCCTTCTTCCAGGTTTCCCGGGCTCATACCCCAACCCATATTTGTGCGGGTTACCCCTAATGTCAACCACATTGGCATTCCCGTGGCTGTCCTTGCCTAAACCCATTCTGGGCTCATAACCGTGCCTGAGCATTACCTGCGCCACCATCAGGGCCGCATTAGAGAAACAAGGTAGCAATGGACTTGTTTCCACGGAGGCGCAGCTTATCACCTCGAAGGATTGGAAAGTTGTTTCCAATGATTCCTCCGCTCCCTCTACATATAGTGTCGAGGAGGGGCAGCTTTCCAACATATCCTCTTCGCCCGACACTATCACCAAGAGTCCACCAACTGCGAATTTCAGTTTCTGGTGAAGCGTCGAAGGGACCACTCCTAGCGCGTGGATCCATTGCCTTCCCAAAAGGCAGTTGTAGGCGGGATTTATGTCCATCACTTGGATAACCACATTGCAAGTGTGGGGGCCTATTTGAATGGGGATGTCAATTTCCCCCATCACCTCCCGCCGACTACCGTCGAAAGCTCGTACTACCATCGAACTCGGTTTTAGATGTGACGCATTAAAAGGAAGCTTCTTCAAGGTGGTCTTTGGCATCACATTTAAACTTGAACCATTATCGATGAGTACCTTAGCGACAACATGGTCCATGCATCTGACAGACACATGTAGGGCTTTGTTGTGCCCTCTCCCCTCAACTGGAATCTCCTCCTTGACGAACACGAGGTAGTTATTGGTAGTTATGTGATTAACAATGCCTTCAAAGCCCTCTACTGAGATGTCGTGTGCTACATGGGCTTCATTGAGGACCTTTATTAATAGTGCACGATGAGGCTCGGAGCTCATGAGCAGTTCGAGCAAGGAGATCCTTGCTGGAGTTTTATTCAATTGCTCAACCACTTTAAACTCACTTTGTTGGATGAGACGAAGGAACTCATGAGCCTCCTCCAAGGTCACCGCCCTCCCTTGGAGATCTTCCTTCTTTTCAACTCCCCTTACTACCGGGGGATCCACCTCTTTTGAAGGGGTGGCCGTGCCTACGGACTCTTGGGTCATGGGTGCTTTCCCCTTGGAGGACAATTCCGTCAGGTGAGGGGGAGCAAACACCCGGCCACTGCGGGTTACGCCACTAAGGCCGGTAATGTTGGTCACCTTGGTTGACAAGGAGTCAACCTCGGTTGCAGCCCCTTTTCCAAAAATGGGAGGGGTATACTTCCATGGGACGATGTTATCACTCTGATAGGAAAAAGGCGTCGGCTTGGGCACCGCCGGGGGGGTACTCGGACCTGGGGCTGGTCATATTCCTAGTGAAACATATCACTAGGGCTTTGGGGGTTGGGGGGGCCTTCCTTTCTGCTGATTGCGTGCAAATCTACGGCTCTTCCCTACCTCTCTCGGACACTTCGAGCTGCCCCCAGTCCATGAGCCGTTGAAGTAGCTCTTCCACTGCGGGGCATGTTTCCATGTTGTGTAATTCCCTGAGATGAAACAGACATTCGTCGCTTTTGTCTCCGCCATGAGAGACCATGCATGCTGCTTGCAGCGACTGGTAGATGAATCTTCTGGATGTGGCCACATCTTCTAATCTCTTTGACCCTGACAGCCTATCCTTTTCGATTGCGTTTACGCTAGCTCCTCCATGATTGGTGTCGCAACCTACCCTTCAGCGGGAGGGCGACGCGTGACTCGCGTGTGCATCTTCCAAGAAAGGAATACGCGCGGAGTCGCCACCAACGTTTATTTGAGGAAAACGTCGGAAAAACCGAAAAAGATGTGGTCTACGAACTTTTCGTGAAAGGTTCGGGAGTTGTATTTACGCACGGGGAAGATATTAGCACCCCACACGTCCGTCATAAGGGATGACAACCTTTAATCAAATGTGCAAACTATGACTTCAATTTATCTTCTCCTTTTTCACGTTCCTATGCCTTTTATATAATTTTTTTATCTTTTTGTGGTCGACGAGGGTGTTTCCCTTGCTCCTACGTATTCCTTAATTGTGATAAGGAAATCAGACCTACGTAGTTCTTTGAGAACCAAACGTTGGTTAAATTGTTTTTATCCTTTTTGCAAAATATGTTTTTATTGAATGAAATGTCATTTAAGGTGTTGGACCATTAAACAATCTTTCGATTCTTTTGAAAGGAGAGAAAACATTAAGGCATTTGACCATTAATGATCTCTTGTTTTTTTTAAAAGAGGTAATAAAGCTATGTGTTGATTTTAGGCTTTTTTAGAAATCTACGTTTAACCAATAAAAGCGGAAAAAACCATTTTAAGGCGTTGGACCTTACAAATGGCTTTTTTAGGTGATGACAAAAGTTTGATTTATGAACTGGTTTTAGTCTTAGTTTCACTTTGGTTATTAGTCAATTCGATTAAGAAAGAAAAATTCCAAAGAAAAACGTCCGATTGATTTTTGATTATTTTACTAAAAGATATTTTTTTATTATTATATTATTATTTTGCCTCTTTTTGGTTTTAAACATGGTTACGTCATGACCGAACGATCGAATTTCATTTTAACAGAAATTAAAAGATGTTACAATACGAATGATCGGTGGAAATTTATTTTATTTTTGATTAGGCGATAGAATGACTTAGATAAATGACTAAAGCACGTCAAAAGGGGGTACAGAAAGTAAATGAAATGAAAATAAAAGCATGCGAAACAAGTGGGGACCACTAAGGGTACATAGAATGAATTGAAAAGTTCAATTTCGGGAACTTATCGGTTGAAGACCGAAGAACGACGAAGAATGAACGAAGAACATCGAAGAACGGTGGAAAATCTTCGCGAAATCACCCATGGAAACGTCACAGAAGCGTTACGGAAGTGCCTTGGCTTGGATTTTCTTCACGGAAACAATTTTTCTCACTAATTTTAAGTAATTCTCAGATACCAGGAAGGTTGAACATTTTTGTTCTTCCCTCCTCTCCCTATTTATAGGAAAATGAGGGAGGAGCTTGCCACCCAGCTCGCCTAGGCGAGCTAGGTTGCTTCCTCCAGAAGGCGGTGCCTTTTTGGGGAACTTCTTGGAAGGCACAAGTGGGCCTGGTTGCCATTTGCACCCCTCTGTTTACTAAATACACCCCTGCCTTTTTTTGCTGATTCTTTTTCCGTAACGTTACGGAACTTTATGAATTCTGTAACAATACTTGTTTTCTTTATGTAATGTCACGGAACCTTATGGATTATGTAATCATCCCTTTTTTGGCTTCCAGAATGTTACGGAACTTTATGAATTGTGCAACAATACTTTCCTTTGACTTCTGGCATGTCACGGAACTTCATGGATTGTGCAACAATACTTTCTTTTGACTTCCGGCATGTCACGGAACTTCACGGATTGCCTAACGATGGGTGTCAAGTACCTCGAAGTGGTTAAACGAGGGTTGCATCCCAACAAACGGATGGTCCCCAGACGAAATTAGGGTATGACAATTGCCCTTCTTTACTTGTCTTTTATTGGAGATAAAAGGGAAGTAAAGATAAGACACTAATTTCGTTCGAGCGAAACACCATTCGGCCGACGAATCTCCTTGCCAGCGGAACCTGCAAAATTTTTGAAAGTGATCAGTACCGACGACCAACATCATCCTGATACTATCGAATTTGTTCCTCTTGGTTGACACAAGGCGTAGAATGACCATAATTTGTCTCTGCGTCCCCTTGGACACGATCGAGCCTGGGTGGCAAGGCGCAGAAAGACCATAATTTGTCTCTGCGTGCCACCGGACACGATCACCTCTGGATGGCGAAAAGGTGTGGGGAATGATCAGAATTTGTCTCCGCCCACCTTTCGACTTACTGTCCCTGAATGACAAAGGGCGCAGAATGACCATAATTTGTCTCTGCGCGTTTATCACTCGACTTGCGAAATTTGAATGACAAAGGCCGCAGAATGACCATAATTTGTTTCTGCGCGTTTATCACTCGACTCGCTGCTCCTGAATGACAAAGGGCGTAGAATGACCATAATTTGTCTCTGCGCGTTTATCACTTATCGAGTCTTACAGATAGCAAAAGTGTGCGGATGACCATAATTTGTCTTCGCATGTCATCGGGCCCGCCGCCTCTGGATGACAAAGGTAAAAAAGTGCGGGACCAAATGGTTCCCCGCATGTCATTAGGCCCGCCGCCTCTGGATGACAAAAGGTGAAAAAAGTGCGGGACCAAATGGTTCCCCGCATGTCATCGGGCCCACCGCCTCTGGATGACAAAAGGTGAAAAAAGTGTGCGGAATGACCATAATTTGTCTCCGCATGTCATTGGGCTCGCCGCCTCTGGATGAGAAAGGTAAAAAAAGTGCGGGACCAAATGGTTCCCCGCATGTCATCAGGCCCACCGCCTCTAGATGACAAAAGGTGAAAAAAGTGTGGGACCAAATGGTTCCCTGCATGTCATCGGGCCCGCCGCCTCTTGATGACGAAAGGTGAAAAAAGTGCGGGACCAAATGGTTTCCCGCATGTCATCGGGCCCACCGCCTCTGGATGACAAAAGACGTAGAATGACCATAATTTGTCTCTGCGTGCCATCGGACACGACTGTGTCTGAATGGAGAAAAGGTGTGTGGATTGACCATAATTTGTCTCTGCATGTCATCAGGCCCGCTGCCTCTGGATGACAAAAGACGCAGAATGACCATAATTTGTCTCTGCCTGTCACATGACCCCAGGGTCAGTATGACAGAGATTGTGGGGCGGCCGACAAAAGCAAGGCTCTTGCTCCTACGTATCCTCAATGAGGAACTCAGACCTACGTAGTTCTGGATAACTTGTGAGACTAAAAATAGTCTTGGTGTTTTCTTCAATAAAATGCGAACGTGCTTTAGTAAAGAGACAAAACTTCCAACTGATCAGAGCAACATATGTTTTTTGGATGAAAAACAATGTGTCTACTGGGGAAGGAGAGTATGCTAATGAAATTTTCTTGTAACTATAAATGAGATTTTGGATGTTTAGCATTTCGCTTCTAAATGACCATTTAGAGGAAACACTGGGTCCAACAAAAATAGAAGAAAATCACTCAAATTGTATCAATCTCACACAGGTAAGTGTTTCATCCTAATTCCGAACCATAGATATGCCATGACTTGATTTTGCAAATCATTTCCTATCAAATCAAAGATTACATGCGTGATCATGGATCAATAGGACTTTTTCTTGGGAATGGTGTTTTTTTGGTGGGGAATTTGGCTCTGAGTGTTTTTGGCCTTTTCCTTTTCCGTTTTTGTTTAGTGTGAGGCGAACAAGTTACCGACGCATAGGATTTTGGTTGGCAATCAAAGGGAGAGGACCACTTTAGATCGTGGTTTCCTTTCTTTTTTTGTTTACTTGGTGACAACTCTGTGTTGTTTAGATGTTGTCTGGTCTAGAGACCTTTCTGCACATTTCTTCTGTTTTCTTCCGATTTTTGATCGGGAATTTTCTTTCTTTTGCTTTCTTCTGGTTTTTGATTGGGAATTTTCTCCTTTCCTCCTCTTTTTGTTTTCTTCCAAGGGCAAGGTTTATGGTAAGTTGGGATTTTGGCTCAAGATTTGTAGAACAGCTAGACACGACATGTGTCAGGGTTTGGTTTGGTTCATGGATAAAAGGGGATGTCCCACATTTTTTCCATGACACAAATGCAACAATGATGATTTGGAAATTTTATGCAAAACTAGTCATGCATGCTCCTATGTGGACACTCAAGTGTCGAAATTTTTTTGGTCATGTGATGCTAGAGCTCATTATTCATTTCCTCTACTTTAGTCAACCCAGTGTTTCCAAAATATGTTCTTTTATCAATTCGTGCATTCATCCGAGTCTATTTTGGGTGTTCGGAAAAACTTTCACAGCGTTCATCCTTCAAGTGTATACACATTTTTTCAAAAACTGGTTATGATCAATGAATTTTTTCAAAGAAAAGTTGGAAGTTATCTCTTTTCACAAGCATGTTGTTTTCTAGCTAGACAACTTTTTATTTTTATTAATTTTCTTTTTTTTTTCTTCCTTCTTTTTCTTTTCTTACTTGCTCTCTTTTCCTTTTCCTCTTTTTTTTTCTTTTTTAAGTTATTCATCATTTGTTCATTTCCTCCCTCTTTTTTCTTTTTTCTCTTTTTCTCTCTGAAAAGGTCGTGCGGACGAGGGCGCACACTACCTACTTACGTCTAACCACAAGGTAAACAAAAAACGCACGAAATGGTAATTCGCAAAAAAAAAAAAAAAACGGTGACGAAATAATTGAGAGCCATAACGCCAAAAATTTCTAACAGAAACGAAAAATAATAATAGTAATGTTAGTAACCATATGGACAATAACAGAAAACGGTATTGTCAAGCAATATAGACAATAATAGAAAACATCAATAGCAAACTAACAAAAAAAATAGTAATGTCAATAACAAAAGTGCGGTGACCTCGGTCACGTGGCTCCGCTTCCTCCTAAGAAATTGAGCAAGTCCGTCATCTCCTCATCCATACAGGCCTCCTCTGCATCACCGGGAGCTCCTGCAAGCGCCTCCCCTGCCTGGGCCTCGGGCCAATCTCTGGTCCATGCGACCTCAGCCCTAAACTGCTCTGGAGTAGGGCACGCAAAAGGAGCAAAACCCTGCCCCTGCTGACTGTGGCTGAGCTGGTAGAGACACTCATGTATCTGCACTTGCCCCCGATGGTTTGCCGCCTGCTGGAGAACCAAGTGTTGTAGATAACGCTCCATGCCTAGTGACCGAGCGGGATCAGCCTGATGAGGTGGTAGCGGTGCGTCTGTGGCCTGAGGTGCATCACCCTGCGCCTGCCTAGGCGTGCAATACTTCTCAATGAAGGCCCAAGTGATCGGCGTTCGAATCACCTTACTAGGAGTGACGGGAACCCCGAATGATTGGCAGAGGCCCGTGATCAATGCCGGAAACCCCAGGGCCCTGTTAGACTTATCCGGGTCTAGAGGGTGCCTGGTGGGTGGCATACCTGCAAATAAATAGATGGCGTCAGCAATCAACTGAGCCACGTGAACGCTCATCCGTGTCAGGATGGCATACACTAGTTGACACTTCGGCAGAGGGAGATCGGAGTTATGATCACTTGGCAAGACATTGCTGAGCAACAATGTCATCAACATCTGGGTCAAGGTGGTCATGCTGGTGCGCATGATCCGCACCCGCCTCCTTGCAGCGGTCCGGGCGAAATCCTGCCCCGTTGTGCATAATAGCTGGGCAATGACCTCCTCATCGAACCCATCGGCCCTGTTCCTCCTCTGACTAAACTCGCACTCCTGGCCTTCCTCCAACACTAGCGGGTCACCTAGGAACTGGCTGAGGGCATCTGCGTCAAAGGGAATCCACTGACCCTTCACCCATGACCGCATGTCTCGCACTCCCTCTTCTGTGGGCCAAGCATTAGCATAAAACTCCAAGACTATCTCATGGTCAAACTTAGCCATGGGATTCACCAGCGACGTCCAATGTCGGCAAGTTATCTCTTCCTGAAAATCCGTGTACTCATCATCCCTGAGCTGGACGCGTCTCTCTCTGTGGAATGACCATCCTTTGATGGCCTCGAAGCGCTGCTGATGCTCGGCGCTCATGAAATGGTGGCTATCAAACTCGGGGGCGGCGTTGGTCTTTTCAGCCGTGGCGTCCCTCCTAGATCTCTTCGCGGAAAGCTTTTTCGGAGCCATTTCCTGCGAGGACAAATATTTGGAAAGTTAATTTACAAGGAAATCCTATTTTAAAGCAAAAAACGGCATGCTAATCTTTTCGATTTAGAACAAACTTGTGCACACATTTCCTTAAAGAAGAACATTTATGAACGTGCATACGCGCAAAGTATCCTGTTATTTATATCAATGTACAAGGATATTCAAAACATTGTAGTTACCACACATAATGTTTTTTGAAAAGAATTCATATATGCATGCTCAAGGTATTGTGCCAAAATTACACGTCCATATTCAAAGTATTTTGCTACCAAAAATTACCTACGCACATTTGAAGTATTTTATTAACATAATTTTTTTTGTTGTTTCATTCACATTTATTTATACATATATGCACATTGGAGAGCCAATCTCATGTCATGCACACACTTGCATTTATTAGAAAAGGAATTTTCACGCCATCTATCTACACTTGAGAGGCAATTCCACGTCATATATTCATTTTGGGAAGCATTCTTGTGCCACATTCAAACGTGTGTACATTTATAAAGTGCTTGACCACCTATTCAACATATACACGTTTTATTTGAAGGGTATTTTTTTGCTATATATTCACACACTTTGCAAGGCATTTCCATGCTATATATTCAACATATATACATACTATTGAAAGGTATTTTTCATGCTACCTAGGTGCAAGGTATTCCTCATGAGGCAACAAATTCAAATTCTAGTCAAAAACCTCACAAACATGTTCTAATATTCATGCATCTTTTACATTCAAAACCAAAAACTTAGATTCCTAGGCGTAAGTCATGCTTTTGGCACTTAAGTCTAGCTTCTATAAAACTGCCCACACACTCACAATGGCAGCCATATGTGCATAATTCATTCCACAAGCTAAGTTTCACAAAATCATGCGCAAATGCCATTGAGGCATTTCACCGAACACTTGGTGGGTGCATGTTTGGACATAAAAAAATGAGGCACGGGGGCAATGCAACATGCCCATGCATTTCAGAATATAGAATAGGCCTACAGCCATCCCCTACGACCCCCTAATTTAAGCAAACAATCATGGATTCACATATGAATTGCTTCACGAATTTTGCAAAAAATGAGCAACTAAAGCACTAAAACACATCAATGGAGAGCCAAATAATCAAAGGAAAGTGCACTTACTTGTAGGGAGTGAGCAAGAGTGCAAAAATGGAAGCAAAAACGCAAAAATGGTGACTTAGAGCTGCAAAACTCGTGAATCCCGTAGCTTTCATTTTTGGAATGAGGGGGGAGAGTTTTTGGGTGCCGAAAACTTCCCCCTCCCCCTTTTTAACCACCCTCGTGCAGGGGTTGCTCGTCCAGGCGAGCTCAGCTCGCCCAGGCGAGCTAACTTGCATTTTTTTTAGGGAAGAAATAAGTACGGCTTCCCAAGGGTTGGAATTTGCTTACTCGAACCCCCTTAGGGTAGATCAGGCATCCAATATTTACTTTAAAGATACAACAGTAATAACTACAGGGAATTTAAAGGATACTAGGCTGCCTCCCAGCGGCGCTTTCCGTTTGTCCAGAGCTGGGCAAGGGACGACGATCTATCAGTCGTGACCCTAGCCTCTACTTTCGTCCGTCCCTAAGCACCTAAAAATAGGAAACGACGTCCCTAAGTGCATCACCTTGGCCAATGTTTGTTGATTATGTCAAGGATACATGGATAATCCCACACAAGGAAAAATATGTTATCGCATGGACGAATAAGGTGATGCACTTAGGGAACACAACAACAAACATGTATGAAATTGTTCACTTATTTCGATTAATGTTGATGAATTGATGGATTTTTATTGTTGTATATGTTTATTGTTATTTGTGTATTTGAAATGTAAAGTTGAATCTGCTCACTGAGCTTTTAAAAGAGTGTTACATAATAACCTTTGAGACTTATGCAGTGTCTGAGATGCCATGAACAACATGATAACGCTACAACACACGAAAATTAGAGCATCATTTGAAACAAGTACACATGTCGTTGGGCATGTCTTCAAAAAAAACCTTATACAAGAGACTTCTTGGAATGGTTTCAAGGTATGCTTTAAATCAGATTGCTATTGAATTTGAGCGTGTTCACTATGTTGGCAAGAATCCTTCCACTTGTGGTTGTGTGATGAGAACCACACACGGTCTTCCTTGTGCTTGTGAGCTATCCAAATATGTTGTTGGTTGCATCCCACTTGATTCAATCCATATGTTATGGAGGAAACTCAGTTTTTCAGACCAAGGGTTATCTGAGCTTGAGGTGAGCATCAAGGAAGTAATGGAAATTATATCCAAAAGATTTGAAGAACTTGATGTTTGTGGTAACTTTACTCTAAAGACTAAGCTTTGGGAGATTGCATACCCTGATCAAAATTCGATGTGTCCTCCTCCAGCAAAGGTTAACACAAAAGGTGCATCGATGAAACTGATGAACAGAAACCCAAGGTCAACAAAGCGTGATCCATCTTACTGGGAGTATGTAGATGCTTTTCATTCTCAACAAAGTAGCAATTCGTCAGTGAGGCGTAGTGCATCATCTTCTGACCAACCCAATCCAAGAAGGATGATGCCTATGTTGGATCAATTTCATCCATTTATCCACGACTTCATTGATAATATTCTTGATGTCGAAGTTGATGGAAATTAATGATATCGGTCGATTGCCGATTTATTAGGTATGGGTGAAGACTCTTGGTTGTTGGTCCACACCCATCTGCTTATAGAACTTGGCAAATTCTCAGAAGACTATATCAAGTGTGGCACAGACAAATTTGAGGATTTAAGGATGTCACTACATGTTGATGGTTAACCAAGGTATTTAATTTATGTTTTTATTTTTAAGACTTAACTTTAAAATAAACTTTGACGTTTATATTTGTTTCATTCAGGTCACTATGGATAAGTGGAAGGATATAACCGATATGGGATATGTGATTGCATCAAGGTATAATGTAATCCTTGTATCATTGTCTCACCAACAAAACATGACGTTCTTTCCTCTTAGAAGTCAACCACCGAGAGATTTTTCGGTACATCGCATAATTTGTATCGATCACGTCTATGGCAATCATTTTGTTCAGGTACATTGTAAATATAAAGTTTTTTTTATATTTATGCAATCAGTTGTGTACAATTTAGTTAATATTTTTTTTTGCATGTATGACAGATTTATTTAAAAGATCATTGTCCTTTACCGCCGATAGCATTGTTATGGTCTAGCAATTGTCATTCTCAGACGAAGCAGTGGCCAACTTCATAAATTAGTAGAATGCAACATTATAGAAGCTTCACGATGTACAAAAGAGACTATGTTGACTTAAATGATGATTGAAAATGTACCTTTGTTTTTTTGTTATGTTAACATAAAAATTATTAGTTAATTGTTGCTTTTTTGAAAAAATAATAATTGGTGCAACTAAAATAAAGTACGCATGTATGATAAATCATTGTCTGAGTTGACAATACATTGGGAAATGTAAGCGTGTTAACATAAAGCGTGACAGGAAACTGTAAGACTTGACTACACATTGAGAAAGGCAAGCGTGTTAACATAAAGCGTGTTAATATAAAGCGTGTTAGCATGTCACGTCATTGGTGTGGTTGACAACACAGACAGAAACCATGTGCACGCGTATGTATTTATTTTAAAAAATTGAATCAATGATACTGAAACTCATCTATATATATATCACACAACCGAACACTGTCAAAAATCAAACATTCATTCCTAACTCAACTCTTTGAACAAAGTATGGCATTCTTGGGAGAAACAAGCAGTCAGAAAATTGTGAACTCCATATTAGGTTTTATTTTTCCAAATGATTCCATTGTGGTGTTTATTTTCAAACCTCCACTCCAGTACCTTTTCGAGTACCTAACGCTTGTGATTTTCAAACGTTAAAAACCAGAATACACAATACCCTTCAGCAAACTGCGAACAATATTTGGATAAAATTTACTACCGGCAACCATTCACAGATATAGGTAATCATCTTCGCTTTCAATGTATGCAATTGAAAAATGATGATGATGTTAACACAATGTTAATGTGTAATAATCAATTTTTAAGTGTTGGTCCGATTGAGTTATTATGCACCATTAGTAGAACACCAGATGGTATATTAAACATACTTGTAGCCACTATGACCCTTACTCATGATGCCCTCCTGTATTACAATGGGAGGTGGAATATGCCACGCCAAAATGAGTTTGTTGGTTACTCGTTCACAAAAAAAATCCCAAAAAGTTTGACATTCCTTCCAGATGTACCATGGATGAATTGAAGGATTTGATCAAGCAAGTTGTGCCTCATGGGATTCCCCCTTATGGTATTCATGAAACACAAACGGTAAGGCGGTTGTTTTTTTGACAACCAAGTCACTATGAGTATTCAGATAAAATTATCAAATTCTAAATTATTGAACTGAAAACCAACGATGACGTGTTGAAGGTGTTAGTGCATTCTAACTATTGGAAACAATTTGGGCCAATAGAAATTTTAGTTGCTTTTTGATGTAAGCTCTATTGGAGCTTGTAGGCCTAGGATATTCTTCATCAATGGATTCCTTTGTTTCTTGGAAGATGAATTGCAGTGGAATGGAGAAGGAAGAGAGAGAGGAGACGCCACTTCAAGGAGAAGATGAGTCTAGAAGAAGCTCACCACCATAGGAGGCCATGGATAAGAGCTTGAAGGAAGAAGGAGATGAATGAAGGGAGAGGGAGAGAAGACCATGAAATTTTGTGCTCTAAGAGAGCTCTGAAATCTGAAGTTTAATTTTCAAATCATCAAAGTTGAAAAAATGCACACACATGACCTCTATTTATAGCCTAAGTGTCACACAAAATTGGAGGAAAATTTGAATTTCAATTCAAATTTCACTTGAATTTGAAATTGAATTTGTGGAGCCTAACTTTGGAGCCAAAATTTCACTAATTATGATTAGTGAATTTTAGTTATGGTTCAACCCACTAATCCAAGATCAATTCCAAGATTCTCCACTAAGTGTGCTTAGGTGTCATGAGACATTAAAGCATGAAGGACATGCACAAAGTGTGACTATATGATGTGGCAATGGGGTGTAGTAAGCAAATGCTCACCTCCCCCTCTAAAATTTAATTGGATTGAGCTTCTACCAATTCAATTAAATTTATTTCCCAACACACACATCAAATATTCATTTAGTGCATGTGAAATTACAAAACTACCCCTAATACAAAAACTAGTCTAGGTGCCCTAAAATACAAGGGCTAAAAAATCCTATATTTCTAGGGTACCCTACCTACATTATGGAGCCCTAAATACAAGGACCAAATATAATGGCATCCTAGTCTAATATGTACAAAGATAATTGAACCCAACTTTGGCCCATGGGCTCAGAAATCTACTCTGAGGTTCATGAGAACCCTAGGGCCTTCTTCAGCAGCTCTAGCACAATCCTCTTGGAGCCTCTTGCTCATGGCTCTAGTGACTGGTCCCTTCCTAGGGAGGATTGCATCATCCCTTCCCCCTTGAAGAATATTTGACCTCAAATCTATTTGTTCCTCCTCCTCCTCAATATCAGCTCCACCTGCAAAAGGAGTTAAATCAGAAATGTTAAAAGTGGTGTTGACTCCATACTCTTCTGGGAGGTCCAACCTATAGGCATTGTTATTGATCCTCTCCAAAACCTAAAAAGGTCCATCCCCTCTAAGGCTAAGGTTGGATTTCCTTTTAGTAGGGAATCTATCCTTCCTAAGATGGAGCCATACCCAGTCACCCTCATTAAGAACTAGCTCTTTTCTTCCTCTATTGCCTTTAGTTGAATACACCTTTGTTTGGTTCTTTATTTGGTTCTTAACCCTCTCATGCAACTTCTTTACAAACTTTAACCTAGATTCCCCTTCTTTATGTATAAAAGAAGTGTCCAGTGGGAGGGGAATGAGGTCTAACGGTGTTAGGGGATTAAACCCATAGACAACCTCAAAAGGGGACTGCTTGGTGGTTCTATGAACCCCCCTGTTGTAGGCAAATTCTACAAAACTTGGTTGCCTTTCAGAAGAGCCCTTAAAAGGGTGGATAAAGACCTATTCACTACCTCTGTTTGCCCATTAGTTTGTGGATGACAAGTGGTAGAGAAAAGAAGTTTAGTTCCTAGCTTAGCCCATAAGGTTTTCCAGAAGTGGCTAAGGAACTTAACATCTCTATCTGACACAATGGTCCTAGGCAAACCATGGAGTCTCACAACTTCCCTGAAAAAGAGTTTTAAGATGTGGGAAGCATCATCCACCTTGTGGCATGGTATAAAGTGTGTCATCTTGCTAAACCTATCCACCACCACAAAGATAGAGTCTACACTTCTTTAGGTTCTAGGAAGCCCAAGGACAAAGTCCATACTAATGTCTACCCAAGGTGCAGATGGGATGGGTAAGGGTGTGTATAGCCCATAAGGCATCACCCTAGACTTGGCTTGTAAACAAGCCACATACCTAGCGCAATGCTTATGGACATCTTTCTTTATATGGGGCCAATAAAACTTTTCTTTGAGTAAGACAAGGGTCTTGTCTATCCCAAAGTGGCCCATGAGCCCACCCTCATGGTTCTCTTTCACAAGTAATTTCCTAATGGATCCTTGGGGTATGCAAAGCTTTCCCTCTTTGAACAAATACCCCTCAGACAAATAGAATCCATCTTGGGCCTTTTTCCCACAATTCTCGTAAATAGGAGAGAAATGTTCATCTAAAGCATACAAGTCCCTAATATTATCAAATCCTAAAATTTGAGCTCCTAGGGAGCAAAACAATGTGTGTCTCCTAGAGAGGGCATCAACTACCACATTTGTTTTTCCTTTTTGTATTTGATAACATATGGAAATTGCTCTAGGTAGTCTACCCATTTTGCATGCCTTTTGTTTAACTTGCTTTGCCCTCTAATGTACTTAAGTGATTGATGATCACTATGAATGACAAATTCCTTAGAAACAAGGTAATGTTCCCATGTTTGGAGGGCTCTTATTAAGGCATAAAGCTTTTTATCATAGGTGGGGTAGTTGAGGGTGGCACTATGTAGTTTTTCACTAAAATAAGCAATAGGGTGCCCACCTGGTAACAATACAGCTCCAACTTCTACTCCAGAGGCATCACATTCTAGCTCAAAAGTTTTAGAAAAGTCAGGAAGAGCTAGAACAGGTGCCTTAGTAAGCCTTTCTTTGAGGAAAGCAAAAGATTGCTCTTGTTTTTCACCCCAGGTAAATGCCACATTCTTCTTCACCAGCTCATTGAGAGGTGATGCAATTGTAGAGAAATTAGGAACAAACCTTCTATAGAGGCTTGCTAACCCACGGAAGCTCCTAATATCTCCCACACTTTTTGGGGTGGGCCATTCTTGGATGGCCTTGATTTTCTCAGGGTCCACTTGGACCCCATTTCTACCAACTACAAAACCTAAGAAAACTATATTATCTACACAAAAGGTACACTTCTCTATATTTGCATAGAGGGTGTTTTTCCTAAGGACTGAAAGAACTTGCCTGGGATGTCCTAAGTGATCATCTAGGCTCCTACTGTACACTAAAATATCATCAAAATAAACAACTACAAATCTACCTATGAAATCCCTTAAGACATGATGCATAAGACTCATAAAGGTGCTTAGTGCATTAGTGAGCCCAAAAGGCATCACTAGCCATTCATACAAACCAAACTTGGTCTTGAAAGCGTTTTCCACTCATCACCCTTTTTCATCCTGATTTGGTGATAACCACTTTTAAGATCAACTTTTGAAAAGATATTGGCACCATGAAACTCATCAAGCAAATCATCAAGTCTAGGAATAGGGTGCCTATACTTTACAATGATGTTGTTGATGGCCCTGCAATCTGTACACATTCTCCACGTACCATCCTTTTTGGGCCCCAACAACACTGGCACAACACATGGGCTTAGGCTCTCTTGGACCCAGCCTTTCTCCAACAATTCTTTAACCTGAGACTCTATCTCCTTAGTCTCCTGAGCGTTAGTCCTATAGGCCGGCCTATTAGGAAGGCTTGCTCCTGGGACTAAATCTATTTGGTGTTCTATTCCCTTTAAAGGAGGTAGCCCAAGGGGTATCTCTTTGGGAAATATATCACCAAATTCATGTAAGAGTTCTTGGACCTTTGGGGGTAAGGTCTCAAATGTAGGAATTGTGGCAGTGCTAAGGGATGTTTCCCTCGATAGGAGAAGGTCGAAAGATTGTTTAAGAAGGAGTGCTCTTTTAATATCACCTTTTGTTGCAAAATGATTTTCCTTCTTAACAATGTTCTTGGAGGAATCCTTTCTCTCTTTTTCCTTCCCACTGGCCTTTGAAGACAAGGCCTTACTATCCTTCTTTTTTTTTTTTCTACTTTTTCTTCCTCATCCCTCTTATCTTTCATAGTTAGTTGATCTTTTGCCACTTGTGAAGGTGTTTGAGGATGCAACACAAATTTAGTGCCAAGATGGTTGAGGGTAATCTCATTAGTTAGACCATTATAAGTGATCTTCCTATCAAATTGCCACGGCCTTCCTAAAAGAATATGTCCTGCCTCCATGGGAACTATATCATAATTAACTTCATCCTTATATGTCCCAATGGAGAAAGGTCCCTTCAGTTGTTGGTTAACTATCATTTCCCCTTTCTCATTGAGTCATTGAAGTTTATAAGGTTTTTTTTTTCGGGGGGGGGGGGGGGGGGGGGGAATGATAGTGAGGTTCAACTTGGAAACTAATCTTGTGGTACAACAATTGCAACAAGATCCACTATCCACAATGAGAGAACAAGTTTTATCTAAAATTTTGCATCTTGTATGAAAGATGCTCTCTCTTTGGGATTGAGATAGATCACAAGATTGACCTCCAAGGAACCTTCTAACCATTAAGAGGTCACCTTCTTCATGGGGGTAGACTTCCTCACTAGACTCTTCACCCTTTACATCATCTTCACTTCCACTAGAGGAAGGGGAAGAAGTAGTCTCCTCTTGACTACTATAAATTTCTTGACCCCTCATAATCATGGTTTTCTTTTTGGGGCATTGAGAGACAATGTGACCTCTCCCAAGACAATTAAAGCATTTAATGTTGCTAGTCCTTTCTTGGGAACTAGTCTTAGGGGTGGATTTCTCTATGGTCTTACCCTTATCTTCCTTGGGTTTTGAAGGTGCAACCCCCAAAATTCCTTGGGCTTGGTCCTTCCTTGGATAAGAGTGAAAGCCATAAGATTTTAAAGAAGGCTTTCTTTTAAGTTGTTGCTCCACTCTTATACAAAGGTTGACTAGCTCATCTAGGTCCCTATATGGAAAGAGTTTAACCTTATCCCTCACTTCCATATTAAGCCCACTAAGGAACCTAGCTATGCTTGTTCTTTCCTCCTCCCTAAGTCCAGCTCTTAAAAGGAGTAGTTCGATTTGTTGTCTATATCCTTCAACACTCATACTCCCTTGTCTAAGCCTTTGGAGCTTATTTATAAGCTCCCTTTCATAGTAGGAGGGAATGTGCCTCTTCCTAAGGGCACTCTTAAGATCATTCCAATACTCTACTGGAGGATCCCCATGAATCCTTCATTCCCTAACAAGGGAAGTCCACCAATATAGGGCATACCCTTGAAAGCTAAGGGTAGCCAATGGAACTTTTCTCTCTTCGCTAATATGATGACAATCAAAGAATTGTTTAACCTTCATTTCCCAATTTAAGTAGGCCTCAACATTATCTTTTCCATGGAAATATGGGAGGCTAATGTTAACCTCTTGAGGCCTTCTATCCTTTTCTCTTCTTTGGGAGTGATGTTTAGTATGTGAACTATGGCGCCCTCTATAATAGTCGTTAAGTTTTTCACTTAAACTCTTGCAAGAGTCATGACTACTATAGGAGGCATGTTTTTCTCTTTTCATTTCTTTCATTATTTTTTTTTCATTCTTCCTCTCTTATTTTCTCTCTTTCATCTTGACTTATTTCTTCCACTCTTTTTTTACCTTTTTCTTTTCTCTCTTGTTTTTCTTTCCACAACTTAAGGGATCTCAACTCATCTAATATCTTATACGAGGGGTCCTTAGGAGTAGAACCCTCACCATTAACACTAAATGACGAATGAAGACTCATGTTGGTTCCTAAGTTATGGTTCTTTCTTGTTGGGGGTTTGAAAACAAAAGGTAAAAGAAACTATGGTTAAAACTAGTCAAAATAAACACTAAAAGAGGTGTGAAAGATAAGGTAAAAACTAATTGGTAAAAGGCAAGCTATCTAGGCGGTTTGACAATGGAGGGTAAAGGGAATAAGCTATGAAAGTAAGCAAGAAATTAAAGTGCAAGAAATGCAAACTAGGCGGATCCTAAGAGTGTTTGGATGACCTATTTAAGGTTCCCAACAAAACACTCACTATCCAAAGGGAAAATTGCCTAAAATTATTACACACAAATGGAAGTAGGGTGACCTATTGGAGGCTCCCAACTTACTTCCAATGAAAGGCCTTTTTGTTATAAAATTTGAAAGCAAAACAATTTGCCTATTACAAAAAAGAAGTCCTCAATTGTGGTGGCTATTCTCTCTTTGGTGTTTCACTCAATTTGAAGTTCTTCTTAGTCCAATAGCTCTTAAGGTGGTTGGCCCCTTGCTTGTTGACTCAAATTCTTCAAGGTATGGTACCAATCCTCTTTTCCAATTCCCTACATGGCAACTCACAAGCAAGGAAACAAAGAGACAAGCAATAACCAAAGACAAAAAAAAAAGGAAATGAAATCTAAACCAATAGAGTTTTAACAAGACAAATTTTTAAGGATTATTCAACAATTAGAGCAATGAAAAGCACACAAAAGCAAGCTAGGACTCAAAGAGAAACCGAGAATGGCTCTACAGTAGAGTAGAAAAACTAAAAAAAAAAGACTCAAGAAACCTCTAGTTTTGGCACTTGTTTTCAAAATAATTTTCAATTGAAATTTTAGAACTAGGATTGGTATAAAATAGGCACCAATTATAGAACAAATTTTGAGCCAAAACAACAAGCACACTTCCCTTTCACTTTTTTTTCCTAGACTATACAACCTTTGATTGGCCGCTTCGAGACACTTGGCGTCCTTTGTTGCACAATGAATGAAGTCCTGAGACGTGTCAGAAATCAAAAGGAAGCAGGCTTGCGCAATCCGTGAAATTCCGTAATGTGGCGGAAATCGAAAAGAGGTGTTTTTGCGCAATCCGTAAGTTTCCGTAACTTCTTCGAATGCTAAAAAAGAGTAAATACATAATCCGTAAGGATTCGTAACCTTGCGGAAGAAAAATATGTATCGTTACGAAATTCGTGAAGTTTCGTAACGTTACGGAAAAAGAATTACCAAAAAATAGAAGGGGGTGCATTTAGTAAAAAGGGGGGTACAAATAGCAATCTGGCCCACTTGGGCCTTCCAGATCCTTCCTCCAGAAGGCTGTTGCTTCTGGAGGAAGCAACCTTGCTCGCCTGGGTGAGCTGGTTGGCAAGCTCCTCCCCTATTTTGCTATAAATAGGGGGAGGAGTGAAGAAGAAAAGAGTTAAGCTTCTTAGGCACTTCTCTCTCTCTCGAAATTGTTGAGGAAAATTAGTTCCGTGAAGAAAATTCAAGCCGAGGCGCTTCCGTAACGTTTCCGTGAGTAATTACGCGAAGATTCTCGACCGTTCTTCAATATTCATCGTTCGTTCTTCGTTTTCTTCAGTCTTCAACGGGTAAGTACCTCAAACCGAGCTTTTCAATTCATTCTATGTACCCGTGGTGGTCCACATTTTGTTTCATGTATTTTTATTCTCGTTTTCATTTGCTTTTTATACCCCCTTTTGACGTGCTTAAGCCATTTATTTAAGTCATTTCTCGCCTAATCTAAAAATAAAATAAATTTCCACCGATCGTTTGAATTGTATCATCCGTTAATTTCGGTTAAAATGAATTCCGACCGTTCGGTCGTGCCGTAACCACGTTGGAAATCAAAAAAGAGGCAAAATAATAATATAATAATAAAAAAATATCTTTTAGTAAAGTAAAGCGAAAAATCAATCGGACGTTTTTTCTTTGGGATTTCTCATTCTTAATTGAATTGACTAATAACTAAAGTGAAACTAAGACTAAAATCAATTCGCCTAGTCAAGCTCGTCCACAAAAATAGGGTTTTGAAAGTTTATCATTTCAGTTTCTTACCAAGTAAAATGGATCATTTTCAAGGTCCAACGCCTTAAAATGATCACCTTTCAAGTAAAAAGAATCAATTGATTCACGCATAAGAAAGAACTACGTAGGTCTGATTTCCTCTTTGATGGAGGGTACGTAGGAGCAAAAGCCCCGCTTTTGTCGACCTCAAAAAAATAAAAAGAAATAAAGTTAAGGTAACACAATTTCCACAATTCTAAAAAATAGGCTGTTGTCCTTTGAGACAAACGTGAGAGGTGCTAATACCTTCCTCAAGCGTAAATACAACTCCCGAACTTAGAATTTTCATTTTGACCA
This sequence comes from Glycine soja, assembly GCF_004193775.1. NCBI lineage: Eukaryota > Viridiplantae > Streptophyta > Magnoliopsida > Fabales > Fabaceae > Glycine > Glycine soja. Next base: position 24,148,731 of record NC_041011.1, read on the forward strand.
GTTTCCTTCGGTTTTTCCGACGTTTTCCACAAATAAACGTTGGTGGCGACTCCGCGCATCTTTCCTCCTTTGGAAAGCGCACCCGTGAGCCTCGCCCTCGCTCGCCCGCGAAGGGCACGTTGCGACAGTTGACGACTCCACTGGGGACCTTTTTGTGAGTTAGGCCTATTTTAAGAATTGTGGATTTGTGAAACTTCGTGTGTGCATTTGTTGAACTGTGTAAAATGTAAATAATTGTTGTATATTTCGCATTCTTTACACTGCATTCTAAGCACCCACGGGTTTGAGTAAAAAGGGGCCCTACACCCGGGTTCATGAGAATTTAAGGAGTGGAGGTGAATCTATCATCATGCTAGGTCTCCGACTTGCTTGATAATAGTGAAACCTCGTCTAGAGCTTTTTCTCTTTATAATATGTTGTCGCTGGTATTCCATACCGCCACAATATTATTATCTTGAGTGATGATACCTCTAGAAAACAGCCGTGTGAGTTATGAATTGTTGGGGAGTAGTTATTAGAGACCCCTAGATATTGTCCTATAGGTTTCCAAATAGGGGCAAAGAGCAAACACGCTCCGTGCCATTCGTTCTCATGCCTTTTTGGTAAACAACACTAGTTTATAGTTTTGCTAGTGATGTTTGGTTTCTTTAGAGTAATACGTAACCTTTTTAATACTACGTTGAGGCGCCATCATGCCCAAAACGTAGCATTAAAATTGGATCTCTGCGGTCTCGTATGTATAAATTACCCCTTTGTGTTGTTTTCCTCCTGTTTCATGCATACGCATTGCATCATTCATGTTGGAGTCTTGATCCACCCCCTTTTTTAGGTAAATGATGGGGACAAATCAAAACAGCAAAAGGTTTTATCAAGTCAAGGTTAAAAGTCTAGATGTCACTAGCCTCAAGGAATTAGGACAATTGATGGGAACTCTCCAAAGGCAAGCCTTCCGCAAGGTGTACGGGAAGATTCTAGATTTGGCCGCAGCGGAGGTATTTACGGAAGCTGTCGTATCCCTCGCCCAATACTATGACCAGCCATTGAGGTGTTTCACGTTTGGGGACTTCCAAATGGTACCAACTATTGAAGAGTTTGAGGAAATATTAGGATGCCCTCTTGGGGGGAGAAAACCGTATCTTTTCTCCGGCTTTCTTCCTTCCTTGAGCAAGATTGCGGCTGTGGTTGGTGATTCAGCAAAGGAGTTGGATCGCACGAAGCAAACTCGGAACGACGTAGTGGGCCTGCCTCAGAAATACTTGGAAGGTAAGACAAGGGATATGGCGAGCCAAGAGAAGTGGGGCCTGTTTGCAGATATTTTAGCTTTGCTGATTTTTGGGGTTGTCCTCTTCCCAAACGTCAACGGTTTGGTAGACTTAGCCGCCATTGATGCTTTCCTCGCATATCACCATAGCAAGGAAAGTCCAGTGGTGGCTATCTTGGCAGATTTGTTTGACACCTTTGACCGGAGGTGTGAGAAAAACAGTGCATGGATTATCTGTTGTTTACCCGCTCTCTGTGTGTGGTTGATCTCACACCTATTCCAACAAGACACGAGACACCCGTGTCCGCTTCAAAGCTATCGCTCGTGCGCTGAAAAAGGAAGAGTCGATTGGGACCAATATTTGGCTGGGATAGGGGGCAGCGCGATCAATTGGTTTCCTCGTTGGAAGGAAGGCAAGGAAGGAGTTATCTTTTCGTGTGGGGACTACCCTAATGTTCCATTGATAGGGACTAGGGGTTGTATTAATTATAATCCCGCACTCGCCATGAGACAGCTAGGGTATCCCATGAGGGGAGCGCCAACCGAAGAAAGTCTCTCGCCTTTCCTTGTGAGGGATCTAGGCGCGCAAGGTCTCAAGGTTATACAAAGAATCCACAAGGCGTGGAGGAGTCCGTTGAAAAAAGACAAGAAGCTTAGAGGCATCCGAAATGGCGTCATTGGAGGTTATCATGGATGGCTAAGAATTCACACGCGAGGGTTAGATTGGCTCTCCAAATTGAAAGTTATCGATGAGGAGAACTTCGAAGCTCCGGAGGAAGATGAAGAAGTCCAAGCTCTAAAATTGGAGCTAGGGAAGGCAAGGCTCGCCAAGGAGAAGTTCAAATCAGCTGCTACACACATTCGGAAGGAGTGCACCGAGTTACAAGAGGAAAACGCGGCCACTGCAAAAGCCCTTTAACAGGAAACCAAAAGGGCCCGCAAGGAGGAATATGGTCGAGAGAAATTCCGAGGAGCATTGTGGGGTTGTAACAATGAGCTCAAGCTCCAAAGAGAGGAGAGAGATCGGTCACGGGTGCATGGCATGATCTTAAAAGAGGAGTTAGTTGCTTGCGCAAGGTCCAAAAGGAGTTTGGCTCAACACTTGGAAACCACGGAGCAAAGCATGCTAGCTATCATAGGGCAATACAAGGAAGAGTTGAACCAGTCTGTGGCCCATGAACAAAAGCTAGTGGAGGATTTTGCACAAGTGTACGCCGAGAAAGAAGCATGGGGGAGGGTGATTGATGCGTTGCATCAAGAAGCGACTATGTGGATGGATAGGTTTGCCTTGACCTTGAATGGAAGTCAAGACCTCCCGCATCTGTTAGCCAAAGCGAAAGCCATGGCCGAAGTGTGTACGGCCCCCGAGGAGATTCATGGGCTAATCAATTACTGTCAACACATGATAGATTTGATGGCCCACATAATTAGGAATCGTTAGGTTCTCTTGTAACACCTTTGTATAATCTTGGCTAGATGAAAGCTTTGTTCTTTTTATAAAATGAGAAGTTCTGGACTCATTACGTTATCTAAAAACCTTGGGGTGGATCCAAGTGCTCCGATCATCCATTTGCATACTCATGTTTTGGTGGCATACTCACCGTTGTTTATTTCTTTAGGAATTTCATCATAACTAAGAAAACACCAAGGGACCCCTATAACACTCGATCCAGAAAAATGGATAATGAAGACGGCGTGCAGGAACAGATGAAGGCCGATCTATCGGCCTTAAAAGATCAAATGGCTTCCATCTCGGAGGTCATGTTAAAACTCCAGAAAACCATAGAGGATAAAGCCATGACAACCGCCTCCAGTACAGTTAGGGAAGCGGAGCCGGTGCTGCAGCCCGCCTTGAATCCGGGCCTAGACAGAAACACGGGGGTGTTCGGTCGAAGGTATAGTCCGCAAGCTTATCCTTATGGCCTGCCTCCGGACTTCACCCCCCGTGCCACCCCGGAAGATTTAAGCCAAGCCCCTACTTTCGAGGGGCAACTCCCACCTTATGAAGACTATCCCGGGCAAGACGATGGGGAAGGAGATATCCATCTTGGCCCCCTGCTCCACCTCAAAGATCCGTCCCCGCATGAACTACCCCAACCGAACATAGTCCGTCATACCCCGGCCTCACCCACACCCGTTAAAGAATCTGTTCCCTTTGCGGAAGATAAGGGAAAGATTGAGGCGCTTGAAGAGAGGTTGAGAGCAGTCGAGGGCCTCGGCAATTACCCATTCTCGAATTTAGCAGATTTATGTCTCGTGCCCAACATCGTCATCCCTCCCAAGTTCAAAGTACCGGACTTTGATAAGTACAAAGGAACGGCATGTCCGAAGGGGCATCTTCGGATGTATTGCCGAAAGATGGGGGCGTATTCTGCGGACGAGAAATTGTTGGTCCATTTCTTTCAAGATAGCTTGGCCGGGGCAGCTGTAGCATGGTATACCAATCTGGAAGCTTCCCGGATCCGATCATGGAAGGACTTGGCAACTGCCTTCATTCGGCAGTACCAGTACAATATGGACATGGCTCCCGATCGGAACCAGGTTCAGGGTATGACTAAACGAGAGCATGAGTCCATTAAGGAATATGCCCAAAGATGGAGAGATCTCGCAGCCGAAGTCGTACCGCCCATGACGGAGAGGGAGATGATCACAATTATGGTAGATACGTTACCCACGTTCTACTATGAAAAGCTGATAGGCTACATGCCAACTAACTTTGCAGATCTCGTCTTCGCCGGAGAAAGGATTGAATCTGGACTACGAAAAGGCAAGTTCGAATATGCTGCCAATATGGCCCCCAACAACAACAGAAGAGCTCCAATAGTGGGTGCGAGGAAAAAGGAAAGAGACGCCCACGCGGTTACCACCGCCCCAACGTGGATGAAAGCACCCCAAAATATCCAAAGCTCATACCAGCCCAATCCCCCAAATTTTTTAATCCGAGCCGGGAATTCCTTCCCGACTCAAGTAAAAGGACCACCCGCAGCAGAAAGAGCGTCGGCCCAACGCACAGCTCCAGCCGCACCCCGGCCAGCTAATAATACAGCCCCCGGCGCGACCTATAAATATGCACAACACCCGCCCCCGAAAGACAACTTCCCTCCCATTCCCATGGCATACTCCGAGTTATGGCCTTCATTATTGGAGAATCATTTGGTGGTGGCCATACCCGGGAAGGTTCTCCAGCCACCCTACCCCAAGTGGTATGATCCGGGTGCTAAGTGTGTGTACCATAGTGGAGTTCCCGGACACAATATTGACTCCTACATCCCGTTCAAGTATAAGGTGCAGCACCTGATTAGTGCCGGCTGGTTATCGTTTCAGGAAGAAGACCCAAATGTTAAAACCAACCCGCTAGCTAGTCATGGAGGGGCTAGTGTGAACGCCGTCAAAGAGGATGGGCCATCGCGGGCAAAGAGATTAGGAGACGTAGCTACTTCTAGATGCTTCATCTATCAATCACTGCAAGCGGCGTGCATGGTCTCCCATGGCGGAGGCGAAAGGGACGAATGTTTATTTCACCTCGGGGAGTCGCACGACATGGAAACCTGTCCCGCGGTAGAAGAATTGCTTCAGCAACTCATGGATTGCGGGAAGCTTGAAGTGTCCATAGGAGGGAGGGAAGAACCACAAATTTGCATGCAGTCGGAAGAGAAGAAGGTTCCTCTAACCCCCAAGGCCTTAGTGATATGTTTTACTAGGAAAGGGACCGGCTCCACACCCATATACCCCCGGACGGTGCCCGAGCCAATGCCATTTGCATATCAAAGTAATAAGGCCGTTCCGTGGAAGTATACCCCTCCCGCGTCCAGCGAAAGAGTTGCAACCGAAGTTGACTCCCTATCAGCTAAGGTAACCAACATCACCGGCCTCAGTGGCGTAACCCGCAGTGGTCGGGTGTTCGCTTCCCCTCACCCGGCAGAATTGCCCTCTAAAGGGAAAGCGCCCATGGTCCAAGAGCCCACGGACATAGCCACCCCCTCGAAAGAAGTAGATCCTCCAATGGGAAGAGGGGCTGAAAAGAAAGAAGGCCTTCAAGGAAAAATAGTGACCTTGGAAGAGGCCCAAGAGTTCCTCCGCCTCATCCAACAAAGCGAGTTTAAGGTAGTCGAGCAACTGAATAAAACTCCAGCAAGGATCTCCTTGCTTGAACTACTCATAAACTCTGAGCCCCATCGTGCGCTGTTGATGAAGGTCCTTAACGATGCCTATGTAGCACATGATATCTCAGTGGAGGGTTTCGAAGGCATCGTTAATCATATAACCACCAACAACTACATCGCGTTTGCGGAAGAAGAGATTCCCGTTGAGGGGAGAGGACACAACAAGGCTCTACATGTGTCGGTGAGATGTATGGACCACGTTGTCGCAAAGGTACTTATCGACAATGGATCGAGTTTAAATGTAATGCCGAAGACCACTTTGGAAAAGCTTCCTTTTAGTGCGTCGCGTTTAAAACCAAGCTCGATGGTGGTGCGAGCATTTGACGGTACTCGGCGGGAAGTGATGGGGGAAATCGACATTCCCATTCAGATAGGCCCCTACACTTGCAACGTGGTGTTTCAAGTAATGGATATAAATCCCACCTATAGCTGCCTCTTGGGAAGACCGTGGATTGATGCCCTGGGAGTGGTCCCTTCAACGCTTCACCAGAAATTGAAGTTCGCAGTGGGTGGACTTTTAGTGATAGTGTCGGGTGAAGAGGACATGTTAGTGAGCTGCCCCTCCTCCGCACCATACGTAGAAGCGGCGGAAGAATCATTGGAAACAGCTTTCCAATCCTTTGAGGTGGTGAGCTGCGCCTCGGTGGAACTAAGTCCGTCGCTACCTTCTCTCTCCAACGCGGCCATAATGGTGGCACATGTTATGCTCAGGAACGGATTTGAGCCCGGAATGGGTCTAGGCAAGGACTGCCTCGGGAATGCCGGCGTGGTCAATATCAAGGGAAATCCATACAAGTATGGATTAGGGTATGAACCCGGGATGTCGGGGAGGAGGAACGTGCCGTCAAGATTTCGGGCAGATAGGGTTTGGCCCAGCCGTATTAGCCAGTGTTTCACCAGCGCTGGAATGGTGTCCGAGGAGGAGGTGGCAGCAATAGAAGAGGAGTTCCCTCAAGACCCACCAAGTTTTGTGCAACCATGCCACCTCGATTCCCAAGTGGGGAACTGGCGCGTGATAAGCCAGTCAGAAGTCTATACCGCTGATTCAATGTAATTAGAGCCTATAGATTTCCGTTCTCTTTTGTTTTGTGAAACCTACCTTATTAAATAAACAAAGAGATCTTGTTTCATCTGTTCTTGCAGTACCACCCTTTCTCATATCATTTTGCATGTTTTTTGTTTCTTTTGTCTTGTTTAGTATAGATATGAGGGTCGATTCTTTGAGGATCCTAACAACGAGGGTTTGACAATCGATTTCGATCGAGATATAAGCCAAACGATAAACGAGGAAGAGGAAGAGGACGTCCTGTCACTAGAGTTGGAGAGGCTGGTCGCTCAGGAAGAACGTGAAATGAAGCCTCACCAAGATGAAACCGAATTGGTAAACTTGGGGACCACGGAGGAAAAGAAAGAGGTAAAGGTAGAAACCGGTATGACCGCGCCTATCCGCCAAGGCTTGATAACCGTTCTTGAAGAGTATCAAGATGTCTTTGCATGGTCGTATCAAGACATGCCCGGTCGGGATTCCGACATTGTGCAGCATAAGTTGCCTTTGAATCCTGGGTCTTCCCCGGTTAAGCAAAAGTTACGAAGAATGAAACCCGAGATGTCCTTAAAAATTAAAGAAGAAGTAAGGAAGCAGTTTGATGCAGGTTTCTTAGCTGTGGTGCGGTACCCGGAGTGGGTGGCCAACATTGTCCCAGTCCCGAAAAAGGACGGCAAGGTTCGAATGTGTATAGACTACCGGGACTTGAACCGGGCCAGTCCAAAAGACAATTTTCCCCTGCCACACATTGACATATTGGTAGATAATACAACCAAATTCGCCCTTTTCTCATTTATGGATGGTTTCTCGGGGTATAATCAAATAAAGATGGCACCCGAAGATGTAGAGAAGACCACTTTCGTCACCCTATGGGGGACATTCTGCTATAAAGTGATGGCCTTCGGACTGAAAAATGCTGGGGCAACCTATCAGCGTGCCATGGTGGCGTTGTTCCATGACATGATGCATAAGGAAATAGAGGTCTACGTGGATGACATGATTGCTAAGTCTCGGACTGAGGACGAACACCTTGTCAATCTGCGTAAGCTGTTTGGAAGGTTGCGGAAATACCAATTAAAACTAAACCCAACCAAATGCACCTTTGGGGTGAAGTCGGGGAAGTTGCTAGGATTTATCGTAAGTCAGAAAGGGATAGAGATAGATCCCGAGAAAGTGAAGGCCATCCTTGAAATGCCGGAATCACGCATGAAGAAGCAGGTTCGGGGGTTTTTGGACAGGTTGAATTATATCGCGAGATTTATCTCACAACTCACCCCTACCTGTGAGCCCATTTTTAAGCTATTACGTAAGAACCAGGCGGTCCTGTGGAACAGTGACTGCCAAGAGGCCTTCGAGAAGATCAAACAGAGTCTCGCAAATCCCCCGGTGCTCATGCCACCTGTAACAGGAAGACCTCTTTTCATGTACATGACCGTGTTGGACGAGTCTATGGGGTGCGTGTTGGGTCAGCATGATGATTCTGGGAAAAAGGAGCAAGCCATCTACTATCTGAGCAAGAAGTTTACCGCATGTGAGATGAATTACTCAATGCTGGAAAGGACGTGTTGTGCTCTGGTGTGGGCATCACATCGGCTTAGGTAGTACATGCTCAGCCACACCACATGGCTTATTTCCAAAATGGATCCCGTGAAATACATCTTTGAAAAATCGGCCCTCACGGGACGAATCGCTAGGTGGCAGGTATTATTATCTGAATTCGATATCGTTTATGTCACCCAAAAAGCGATAAAAGGAAGTGCCTTAGCGGATTATTTGGCCCAGCAACCCCTCCAGGATTATCGACCGATGCACCCCGAGTTCCCAGATGAAGATATCATGGCCCTGTTTGAAGAGAAGCGGACGCACGAAGACATAAACAAATGGATTGTTTGCTTCGATGGGGCATCCAATGCTTTGGGCCACAGAGTAGGGGCGGTCCTTGTATCCCCTGATGATCAGTGTATTCCTTTCACGGCTAGGCTAGGGTTTGATTGTACCAACAATATGGCCGAGTATGAAGCATGCGCCCTCGGGGTTTAGGCGGCCATTGATTTTGATGTGAAACTACTCAAGGTGTATGGAGACTCAGCTTTGGTGATACGCCAGTTGAAAGGAGAATGGGAAACTAGGGATCCGAAGTTGATACCCTACCAAACTCACATCTTGAGGTTAGCCAAGTACTTTGACGACATTTCCTTCCACCACATACCTCGGGAAGAGAATCAAATGGCTGATGCATTAGCCACCCTGGCATCCATGTTTCAACTCGCCCCACACGGGGATCTGCCGTACATCGAATTCAAATCTTAAGGCAGGCCGACATATTGTTATGCAATAGAGGAAGAGCGGGATGGGAAACCATGGTATTTCGACATCAAGAAGTATGTCGAGAACAAAGAATACCCACCAGGGATTTCCGACAATGACAAAAGGACGTTGAGGAGATTGGCTACTGGTTTCTTTGTAAGTGGTACTATCCTTTACAAACGAAACCACGACATGACCCTCCTACGATGCATAGATGCCAAAGAGGCGAACTTCATGTTGAGGAGATCCACGAGGGTTCCTTTAGGACACATGCCAATGGGCATGCTATGGCCAGAAAAATCCTTAGGGCCGGCTATTATTGGCTTACCATGGAAAGCGATTGCTGCGCTCATGTCAGGAAATGTCATAACTGTCAGGCATACGCGGACAATGTCAATGTTCCGCCACATCCTCTGAATGTTATGTTCGCCCCTTGGCCCTTTTCCATGTGGGGAATAGATGTCATTGGGGCCATTGAACCCAAAGCGTCGAACGGTCACCGCTTCATTCTTGTGGCGATAGATTACTTCACCAAATGGGTCGAAGCAGCTTCTTATACTAATGTCACAAAGAATGTGGTAGTTAGATTCATAAAGAAGGAGCTGATTTGTCGATACGGACTCCCCAGGAAGATCCTTACTGACAATGGAACCAATCTGAACAATAAGATGATGCAGGAGATGTGCGAAGACTTCAAGATCCAGCATCATAACTCTACCCCTTATCGGCCAAAGATGAATGGGGCTGTAGAGGCTGCAAATAAGAATATTAAGAAGATTGTTCAAAAGATGACAGTGTCATACAAAGATTGGCATGAGATGTTGCCTTTCGCCCTGCACGGATATAGAACCTCGGTACGAACTTCTACTGGGGCAACACCGTATTCCTTAGTTTATGGGATGGAAGCAGTACTCCCGTTTGAGGTGGAAGTTCCTTCTCAGAGGATAATGGCGGAGTCAGGCCTAGAAGAGTCAGAATGGGCTCAAGCACGCTACGACCAACTCAACCTCATTGAAGGTAAGCGTTTGACAGCCATGAGCCATGGGCGTTTGTATCAATGAAGGATAAAGAACGCATTCGACAAGAAGGTACGTCCGCGCAAGTTCAACGAGGGGGACCTCGTGCTGAAAAAGACGTCCCACGCTATTAAGGATAGTCGAGGCAAGTGGGCCCCGAATTATGAAGGACCTTTCGTGGTGAAAAGAGCTTTTTCTGGGGGTGCTCTGATACTCACCAACATGGATGGCGAGGAGCTGCCCTCGCCCGTGAACTCCGATGTAGTTAAACGATATTACGCTTGAAATCTGGGGCAATCGAGAGGACCGTTGCATGTTTTTTATTTTTGAGTTGTTCTCGTTCTTTTTGGTTTCCTCTTGGGATTCCCATTCACTGTATTTGTCTCGTTTCTTTAAAGATGGGCGAGGTTTCAGTCCTCCCTTTGTTTTCAAACCTTGTGTTTTAGATTTGTTATAACTTGAGCCCTCTTCGCTCGGTGTATGGGGTGCCCCAAACGCTTATTTAAAATTGAATCTAACCAGCCTTCACTAAAATAAAATCATCGCATTAGAAACATTCATACATGCACATGCATATCTTGTGATAGCAAGGAGCAGAATCGTCTCAGGCCACGGTTAGAAGTCAAGACAAGTCAATGGCAGAAATCAACCAAGGTAAGACGATGACCGGTCACGATTGGTTGCATATCATTTGGCTCTTACTTGCAGGTACATAGGGACGGATGCAAGCGGGGATGGGGTCACGACCGACCGATCGTTGCCCCTTCCCGACGCTAAACAAGCAGAGAACGTCGCTGCAAGGCAGCCCAGTATCCTTTGAATTCATAGTATTTTACTACTATTGTTTGTTTTTAAGCAATCAATGCCTAATTCTAACTTAAGTAGGCTCAAATAGGCAAAACGCTAACCCATAAGGAAGGAGGGGACATGATTAATGTCCCCCCCCCCAAAAAAAATGGCAGGTTAGCTCGCTTGGGCGAGCAACCCCTGGCACCCAAATTATAAAAAACGAGGGGGGGGGGGGGGAACGTTTTTGCATCCAAAAACTTCCCCCCCCTCATTCAAAAGAAAGAACACGAAGGCTTGCGGTTCTTGCTCCCTCAAGCCACTTTCGGTTGCCTTTTGCTTTCATTTTTGGTGTTATTATTCACTCCAACAAGTAAGTATTCAATCCTTGATGTTTTTAGCTTCCCATTGGTATATTTTCTTCATCTTTTGGTGCTCCAAATTGTGAGAATGTGCTTACATTTGTGGGGCAGTTTTGGTTTGTTTTTATGCTTGTTTTCTTGAGTTGAGGATTTGAATGAGAAGGCCTTAGGCCTATGCTGTATTCTGAAGCAATGGGGCATGCCACATTGTCCCCATCCTCTTGCAATTTATGTCCAAACATGCGCTCACCAAGTGCTCGGTGAAATGCCCCAATGATATATGAAAGTGATCTTGCAAAATTGGGATGGTGGGGCTGTTTTATGTATGTAGAGACAGCATAGGAAAGTCAAAATAAATGCCCAAATGCAATCCCAAGCTTAGGAATCCAAACTTTTTAGCTTCAATGCAAGAAAACATACTCGTGACTAGGAACCCAAAATTTGGTTTTTTTGAATTAGAAAAGCATAAAATAGGGACTTGCCTGTAAGAATTTGGGCTGCCCCATGATTGGTACTTTGCACCTAAGTAACATGGGGAATGCTTTTCAATAGTGTGTATACATAGGTAATATAAAGGGCATGAAATTCTTTGCAAAGGGTGAAGGAATATTTAGGTCACTTCCTAAATGAATGTATGATAGCACGGGATTCCCTTTTGAATGCAAGTATGTGCATAATGTAAATATCTTGCCAATATGCATAAGTGTGAGTGAAACAATGAAAGTTCGTATGGTATATATATTTCGAGTGTGTGTAGGTAGTTTGTGATAGCAAATGTTTAGGACATAGTTAAGTGTAAATTTTGACGCAATGCCTTAAGCGTGAGAATGTGTGTTCTTTTCAAATGCATATATAAGTATGACAATTAGAATGTGTTGGATGGCCTCTATGTTGATATAAATAGTAGGATATTCTACACATACGCATGTGCATAAATGTGTTACTTTAAACATGCGCATGAGTTCGTTCTAAACCGGAGGGATTAGCATGACATTTTTTGCGTTAAGACAAGCATTATCTTGTAAAATTAACTTCTAAATGTTTGTTCTTGCAGGAAATGGCCCTGAGGAAGCTGGCCTCAAAGAGATCTAGGAAGGATAAAGCGGCTGAAGGAACCAGTTCTGCTCCTGAATATGACAGCCACTGCTTTAGGAGCGCTGAACACCAGCAGCGCTTCGAGGCCATCAAGGGATGGTCATTTCTCCGGGAGCGACGCGTCCAGCTCAGGGACGACGAGTATACCGATTTCCAGGAAGAGATAGTTCACCGGCGGTGGGCATCACTGGTCACCCCCATGGCCAAGTTCAATCCAGACATAGTCCTCGAATTTTATGCCAATGCTTGGCCTACAGAGGAGGGCGTGCGAGATATGAGGTCTTGGGTGAGGGGTCAGTGGATCCCGTTTGATGCTGTTGCTATCGGCCAGCTCCTGGGATATCCTTTAGTGCTGGAGGAGGGTCAGGAGTGCGAGTATGGCCAGAGGAGGAACCGGTCCAATGGGTTCGACGAGGAGGCCATCGCCCAGTTGCTATGTATACCGGGGCAGGATTTTGCCCGGACTGCTGCCGGGAGACGGGTGCGGATCATGCGCACCAACATGACCACCCTGACTCAGATCTGGATGACTTTGCTGCTCAACAACATCCTGCCCAACGACCATAATTCCGACCTCCCCCTGTCGAAGTGTCAGCTGGTGTACGCCATCCTGACGCGAATGAGCACTCACGTGGCTCAGCTAATCGCTGATGCCATCTACATATTTGCAGGTATGGCGCCTACTAGGCACCCTCTGGACCCAGATAAGTCCAACAGGGCCCTGGGATTTCCCGCCTTGATCACAGGACTTTGCCAGTTGTTCGGAGTCCCTATCGCACCTAGCAAGGTGATTCGGCCGCCCATCCCCCGAGCTTTTATTGAGAAGTATTGCACGCAGAGACAGGTCCAGGGGGATGCTCCGCAGGCCGCAGACACGCCGCCACCTCATCAGGCCGATCCAGCCGGATTATTTGATGCGGAGCAGTATTTGCGGCATTTGGTTCGCCAGCAGGCGGCCAACCACTGGGCACATGTACAGACCCATGATTGTCTTTATCAGATGAGCCTCAGCCTGCAGAGCCAGGGCTTTACTTCTTTTCTGTGCCCTACTCCGGACCAGTTCAGGGCAGAGGTCGCATGGCCTGGAGATTGGCCTGAGGCCCGGGTAGGAGAGACACCAGCAGAGGCTCCCGACGAGGCAGATGAGGCCCGCGAGGACCAGGAGATGACCGATTTACTTGATTTCTTAGGAGGAAGCGGGGCCACATGATTGGGAGATCCCTTGATCCATATTTCTTTTTTGTTTCCATTTGTTTTTTCTGTTTACATATCATCTTTTTTTTGTTTGACTAAGGGACTAATGTTTGTTTCATGTTTTGACTTTTGTTTTGTACATACATATCGTTTGAGTTGTTACGTCGGTACTTATTTCATTGTTGTCAATAATGTCTGTTGAAATTCCGGAACCGTGTAGAGTTTTTCATTTAGGAACGTCGTTCTAAAAATAAAATGAACCAAAAATCCTAATAAAAAGAAAGAAGCGTTGTGAATAAAAGTCATGTTCATAAAGAAAAGAAAAAAGGGTTTATTTATACATGTATGTAAAAGGAAAATGTGTATAGAAGGGTTCTTGTGTGTAAATGATGCGTGGAAAGGAATTCTTGTGTGCGTGAGCAACGAGTGTATATGAAGAAACTTTTGTGTGAACCATAAGTGTGTGTTGGAAAAAAAGGAAAAATCTTTGAATGTAAATAGGGTTTGTATATAGACCGTGTGACGTAAAGAGAAGAGTTCTAATGCGTGTACAGAAAAAGTTTGTCGTGTATAAAAATATAGATGTACAAAGAAAGGTTTTCCTCATAAAGGACCACAGGTGTATAGTTTTAGTGAACATATATAAAAATAAAACAAAAAAGTAAAGAGAAAGAAAGACCGCGAAGGTCGACATGTTATAGTTAAGAAGTATAAATCATTCGTAAAGAGCAAACATATCTTTTGGAAACAAGGGACTGATGCTAAGAGTTTATTTTCCGGAATGAACTGAGATAAGGATGGATGAATTCATTGAACTGATGAAAGAACATAACTTGGAAACGTTGGGTCTGTCTGTGTAAATTCCCAACCGTAGTATCACAATGCCATAAACAGGATGCTTGAGTGCCCACCTAGCTGTAGCCATGACTAATTTTGCACGTTGTTTTCAAATCATCATTGTTACGCGTGCCTTATGGAACAATATGGAAGCTCGTCCCGAAATCGACACCTTGACACCCAAATTTGTTTTGCCCCAGATATCAAGATTGGGATCCCACGATAAAAGACTCCATTGAAAGACAACCTTAGACCTTTTTGAACCTTGGCCTATAAAAAAGGAAATCCTCATTCTTTCCCCCGAAGCAAAGGACAGCGGAATCTCCTCAAGGGAGAGCAAATATAATGCTAAACCCGATTTCCCAAAGAAAGGGATGGGGAAGGAAAAGTGAAAAGAAAGAAAAGGAAGAAATGGAAAGAAAGAAAAAGAAAAATGAAAATAAAGAAAAGAACAGGAGAAAGGAAAGAAGGATTCCCGATCAAAGATCGAAAAGAAGTGAAAAGGGAAAAGAAGCAATTCTCGATCAATGAAAAAAAGAGGACAAAAATTCTTCAAAGCCAGATTGCCACTCAGAATCATTCTTGACTGGCAATATCCCACCCCACATGAACAAAGAGGAAAAGACCGAAACACCTAGCTTCCTCTCCAAAAAACACTATCCTCGAGAAAATCTTATTGGTCCGTGATCGTACGTTTGATCTTTGATTCGATAGGAAATCATGTGCAAAATGAAGTCATGGTGCAGTTATGGTTTGGGAATAGGATAAAACACTTGCCTTGTGAGTTTATACACTATGAGTGATTTATTTTCAGCTTAGCCCGATGTTTCCCTTGCATGTTCATTTGAAAGCTAAAAGTTGACATCCTACCCTTCATTCTCGGTTACAAGGAAGATTACCCTTGGCACAAGTATATTGTTTCTCTAAGATGTGGTGCTCTCGTGAATGATTTATTTTTCTTTGCAAAAAGCATGTTTTCCTTTCAGGTGGAAAAACCCGGTGGACCGTTTGGTCCCGCCAACACCCTTTTTTCGGAGCCCCATGAACGTTATTGCCTAGGGCTGTTCATGTGTCCTCCACTTTCGAGTTTGGAGCTGTGTTTCATGATTGCCTAAGTGCGGACCCTCAAGGCAATCCTCCATTCTCACCCTTTTTCGGAGCCCGATGAACGTTATTGCCTAGGGTTGTTCATGTGTCCTCCACTTTCGAGTTTGGAGCTGTGTTTCATGATTGCCTAAGTGCGGACCCTCAAGGCAATCCTTCATTCTCACCCTTTTTCGGAGCCCCATGAACGTTATTTCCTAGGGCTGTTCATGTGTCCTCCACTTTTGAGTTTGGAGTTGTGTTTCATGATTGCCTAAGTGCGGACCCTCAAGGCAATCCTCCATTCTCACCCTTTTTCGGAGCCCCATGAATGTTATTGCCTACGGCTGTTCATGTGTCCTCCACTTTCGAGTTTGGAGTTGTGTTTCATGATTGCCTAAGTGCGGACCCTCAAGGCAATCCTCCATTCTCACCCTTTTTCGGAGCCCCATGAACGTTATTGCCTAGGGTTGTTCATGTGTCCTCCACTTTCGAGTTTGGAGCTGTGTTTCATGATTTCCTAAGTGCGGACCCTCAAGGCAATCCTCCATTCTCACCCTTTTTCGGAGCCCCATGAACGTTATTGCCTAGGGCTGTTCATGTGTCCTCCACTTTCGAGTTTGGAGCTGTGTTTCATGATTGCCTAAGTACGGACCCTCAAGGCAATCCTCCATTCTCACCCTTTTTCGGAGCCCCATGAACATTATTGCCTAGGGCTGTTCATGTGTCCTCCACTTTTGAGTTTGGAGCTGTGTTTCATGATTGCCTAAGTGCGGACCCTCAAGGCAATCCTCCATTCTCACCCTTTTTCGGAGCCCCATGAACGTTATTGCCTAGGGCTGTTCATGTGTCCTCCACTTTCGAGTTTGGAGCTGTGTTTCATGATTGCCTAAGTGCGGACCCTCAAGGCAATCCTCCATTCTCCACCTTTTTCGGAGCCCCATGAATGTTATTGCCTAGCGTTGTTCATGTGTCCTCCACTTTCGAGTTTGGAGCTGTGTTTCATGATTGCCTAAGTGCGGACCCTCAAGGCAATCCTCCATTCTCCACCTTTTTCGGAGCCCCATGAATGTCATTGCCTAGCGTTGTTCATGTGTCCTCCATTATCAAGCGCGAAGCCTCTGGTGACTGGGAAACACGTTCTTCTGTTGTTTTCCGGATCGGTTCCTTCGCCAAATATGTGTATATGTGTATATGTATATTATATTCGTTGTTCTGGTTGTTGTTTGTATTTTGTTTTGTGCAGAAGAAAAAAAGAAGGAGTAGAGGCGAGAGTCGTCATCACGGAAAGGGCAGGACGGACGAAATCAGTGTCCTATCTTTGCTTTCCTCTTATCTCCGATGAGAGGTAAGTAAAGAGGGGCAACTGTCATACCCTAATTTCGTCCGGGGATTATTATTTGATGATATACAACCTTTGATTGGCCGCTTCGAGACACTTGGCGTCCTTTATTGCACAATGAATGAAGTCCCGAGACGTGTCAGAAATCAAAAGGAAGCAGGCTTGCGCAATCCGTGAAATTCCGTAATGTGGCGGAAATCGAAAAGAGGTGTTTTTGCACAATCCGTAAGTTTCCGTATCTTCTTCGAAAGCTAAAAAAGAGTAAATACATAATCCGTAAGGATTCGTAACCTTGCGGAAGAAAAATAAGTATCGTTACGAAATTCGTGAAGTTTCGTAACGTTACGAAAAAAGAATTACCAAAAAATAGAAGGGGGGTGCATTTAGTAAAAAAGGGGGTACAAATAGCAATCTGGTCCACTTGGGCCTTCCAGATCCTTCCTCCAGAAGGTTTTTGCTTCTGGAGGAAGCAACCTTGCTCGCCTGGGCGAGCTGGGTGGCAAGCTCCTCCCCTATTTTGCTATAAATAGGGGGAGGAGTGAAGAAGAAAAGAGTTAAGCTTCTTAGGCACTTCTCTCTCTCTCGAAATTGCTGAGGAAAATTAGTTCCGTGAAGAAAATTCAAGCCGAGGCTCTTCCGTAACGTTTCCGTAACGTTTCCGTGAGTAATTACGCGAAGATTCTCGACCGTTCTTCAATATTCATCGTTCGTTCTTCGTTTTCTTCAGTCTTCAACGGGTAAGTACCTCAAACCGAGCTTTTCAATTCATTCTATGTACCCGTGGTGGTCCACATTTTGTTTCATGTATTTTTATTCTCGTTTTCATTTGCTTTTTATACCCCCTTTTAACGTGCTTAAGCCATTTATTTAAGCCATTTCTCGCCTAATCTAAAAATAAAATAAATTTCCACCGATCGTTTGAATTGTATCATCCGTTAATTTCGGTTAAAATGAATTCCGACCGTTCGGTCGTGCCGTAACCACGTTGGAAATCAAAAAAAGGGCAAAATAATAATATAATAATAATAAAAATATCTTTTAGTAAAATAAAGCGAAAAATCAATCGGACGTTTTCTCTTTGGGATTTCTCATTCTTAACTGAATTGATTAATAACTAAAGTGAAACTAAGGCTAAAATCAATTCGCCTAGTCAAGCTCGTCCACAAAAATAGGGTTTTGAAAGTTTATCATTTTAGTTTCTTACCAAGTAAAATTGATCATTTTCAAGGTCCAACGCCTTAAAATGATCACCTTTCAAGTAAAAAGAATCACTTGATTCACGCTTATGAAAGAACTACGTAGGTCTGATTTCCTCTTTGATGGAGGGTACGTAGGAGCAAAAGCCTCGCTTTTGTCGACCTCAAAAAATAAAAAGAAATAAAGTTAAGGTAACACAATTTCCACAATTCTAAAAAATAGGCTGTTGTCCTTTGAGACAAACGTGAGAGGTGCTAATACCTTCCTCAAGCATAAATACAACTCCCGAACCTAGAATTTTCATTTTGACCAGTTTCCTTTGGTTTTTCCGACGTTTTCCAGAAATAAACGTTGGTGGCGACTCCGCGCATCTTTCCTCCTTTGGAAAGCACACCCGTGAGCCTCGCCCTCGCTCGCCCGCGAAGGGCACGTTGCGACACACTAATTTTTCAGCCAACTTGTGTGATTTTTCATATTTTTTTACTTTAATCTAAATTGCTTGGTTCTTTTTTCATAATTTTGGTCCAGATGTCTAGAAAATTCAGTAAAAATTTCAGCTCAAAACACGTAGTGACCAATTCCCAGTAATTTATAGAAGTTCATATGTTCAAGCTGCCAGCACCAGCATTTCAACCTAGAAATCAAGAATAGTGTTTATGTTGCTTAAGTCTTGGATAATTACAATTTGTGTTTGCTTATGCTCAATTATCTTGAATAACATAATTCAAGAGAGCTTAAGACTTATTTTGATTCACAAATTCAGCCACAACTCAGCACAACAACTCAACTTCATCATATGCATCATGTAGGAAACTTAGAAAACAAAAAAAAAAGAGTTCAACAACAAGACTACTTCAAGGACTTGATTTAGAACATGTTATGAACTAAATAACATGCATGAATTAGACTCAAAATTCAAAAGATAGGCTAAGAATGACAAGAATACATGAACAAATGTATCTAGAATTCAATAAACAAAATAAAAATGAATTGCAGTGGAGCTTGTAGGCCTAGGATCTTCTTCATCAATGGATTCATTTGATTCTTGGAAGATGAATTGCAGTGGAATGGAGAAGGAAGAGAGAGAGGAGACGCCACTTCAAGGAGAAGATGAGTCTAGAAGAAGCTCACCACCATAGGAGGCCATGGATAAGAGCTTGGAGGAAGAAGGAGATGAATGAAGGGAGAAGGAGAGAAGAGCACGAAATTTTGTGCTCTAAGAGAGCTCTAAAATCTGAAGTTTAATTTTCAAATCATCAAAGTTGAAAAAATGCACACACATGACCTCTATTTATAGCCTAAGTGTCACACAAAATTGGAGGGAAATTTGAATTTCTATTCAAATTTCACTTGAATTTGAAATTGAATTTGTGGAGCCTAACTTTAGAGCCAAAATTTCACTAATTATAATTAGTGAATTTTAGTTATGGTTCAGCCCACTAATCCAAGATCAATTCCAAGATTCTCCACTAAGTGTGCTTAGGTGTCATGAGGCATGTAAAGCATGAAGGACATGCACAAAGTGTGACTATATGATGTGGCAATGGGGTGTAGTAAGCAAATGCTCACCTCCCCCTCTAAAATTTAATTGGACTGGGCTTCTACCAATTTAATTAAATTTATTTTCCAACACACACATCAAATATTCACTTAGTGCATATGAAATTACAAAACTACCCTTAATACAAAAACTAGTCTAGGTGCCCTAAAATACAAGGGCTGAAAAATCCTATATTTCTAGGGTACCCTACCTACATTATGGAGCCCTAAATACAAGGACCAAATATAATGACATCCTAGTCTAATATGTAGAAAGATAATTGGACCCAACCTTGGCCCATGGGCTCAGAAATCTACCCTGAGGTTCATGAGAATCCTAGGGCCTTCTTCAGCAGCTCTAGCCCAATCCTCTTGGAGCCTCTTGCTCATGGCTCTAGTGACTGGTCCCTTCCTAGGGAGGATTGAATCATTTTTAGTAAGCATGTAATCAAAATGGAAGATAATATGTCTATGTCCTTGTCGCAAAATTAGCATGGCTTAATTGTCGTATTAATGCTAATTTTATTTCTTTCCACTCTCTTTAAGTTAATGTAATGCTTGAAGTTAATGTAATGTGATTTTATGTTTGGAATGATTTTACGTTTGAATTCGTGCCAATTTTATGTTATTCGTATTAAAAAATAAAATAAAATCTCCATCTAAAATAAAAAATAAAGACACAATCTTCTTTCGGATCAAGTTGATCTGCAAGTGACTTACAAATCAAGTTGATCCGCAAGACAGTCACAGATCAAGGTGATTCGCAAGTATCTTGTAAATCAAGTTGATCCATAACAAGATTGTGGATCAACTTGATCTGCGATTGTCTTACGGATCAACTTGATCCGTACACAAGCATGAGGATCGTCTACGGATCAAATATAGCTTCTACGGATCAACAAAAACCTATGCACGGATCAAGCTGAATGAGCTGGGTGCACAAAAATATTTTTAAGAATACACGAGGGTATTTTTTCCTTTTCATGTAGGGTGCTGGGTGCACCAACAATAATGTTGGGTGCACCTAACAACACCTTGAAGTTCTAATCTTTCATAAGTAGTTTGTATATCATAAGTAGTTCTAATCTGGAGGAGCAAAATTGATTGGAGTGTGGTCAAGAGGTGGTGTTATGGATAGTGACAACAATTATGTCCTTAGATGTGGCTTCATGTGAGGTTGGTTTAGTTGGAGCCTCATCAAGCCTTATTGGTTGGTTTCACAACAACTATGACTAGAGTGGACTCAACCACTTTTGGTGCGTCCGCAACTACAACAATTGGTTTGGAAGCCACCATGTTGGGTCTTGTCTTTTCGGTGTCTGCCATAGCCTTCCTTTTAGCGGTAGCTTTGCATTTGGCTTCTACATCAGCCTTCTACTTAGCTTCCTATTCCAGCTTGATTTCCTAAGTAGCTTCATACTAGGCCCTATCAGCTTGTTGCAATTCATGAAAGTTCTGGACTCAAGCTTCCATTTCCTCCACGCTCATCTTCCTAAGGTCAATGACGTGATGACAAAAGATGTCAAGGATGTCATCCCCAAAGTTCTTCACAAAACAAGCATTTGCATCATCAAAGTGGCACACTTTGGTTGGATGCATCACTTGAATGGAATCCCTTTGGTTTGTAGCAGGCACGTGCTCAAAGTTGGAGGGGCTTGCACCCTTGGTGTCATTCCACACCGTTTGATTCCCTGAGGTTTTAGCATTATCAACATCAACCTCTCTGATGAGCTTTTAACCTTGGAATAGATGCTTCCAGTCCCATGGGTGGTTGACCAGTTGTACCTTCTGACCTCTGCTGGCATTTCTTCATTGAAGTAGAGCTTGAATCCCTTCTTCTTCCCCTCATCATAGATGGGTCACCTTGGGAAAGTTTTGTTAGGCACCATCTTGATGTTGGTGCATCTATTAATGTGGAGTCTAGAGGGATAAGCAATGGCCTGGTTAGGTATGTACATCTACTTCAAGATGCCTCATATCATGTCAAGATCTGGTTTAGAGGTTCTTAAGCATGCAGGGTTGGAGGGAATGAATTTGGTGCGAGGAGTCCAGATGTGCACCTCCTTGGACCATTGGATTTGAGGAGTGGGACTTTTTTTTGAGGGGTCCATTCTAATGGCTACTGTAGGCAGAGTGAACCTTGGTATCTTAGCAGAAGGATCACCAGAAGTAATAGCTTCCTTCTGCTTATGCTCAACTTGCACAAGAGATGGACGAGTGGTTCTCTTGGTACCACTGGGCATGCAATGAGGACTCATTTTGACCAGGTTGAGATACATTAGTCTCATCTATGAAGGAGTATCCATAACCACTATGGCACCTAGAGGCAGAGCCTTGTATGCAGCTAATGGATTATGGACATGGTCATACTTTACCCATTGAGGTGGAGTCACTACCTCATGTTGTCGTTGGATGGGTTCCAGATGTGGGCGCTAGATGATCTCGCTCTTTTTGTAGTAGTTTTGTTGATTCCTCATAAAGAAAGCAACAGGGAACTTATTGGGGGCAACCTCTTCTTCTATTTGTTGTACCTATGGTGTTCAATTCTTCTTCCATGTGGATCCAAGTATTTGAAACTTGAAGATATGTTTTTGAATCCTCTTGACTGGAGTGGTTTATGGACGAGTCTTCTAAGACAAGACTGGAAGAAAGGGTCTGGATGCTTCATACCTCTTCTTCGTCTGTTGCTTTTTGGAAACAATGTCTTCTTCCTATTCTTGTTGTTGGGCTTGCATTTTGCTTTGGACTTTGCCTTTCTGCTATCTGAGGATCCTCTTAATCTTTTGGCTATACCAAAGGTTTCTAGTGCTTTTTCTTCATCAACAATAGTTTTGGCTAGTTTTTTTTTCCTTTTCTGTTGGACGTCCTCCTGGGCCACTAGTAGAATAGGATTGTTCCTCCTAATGTCAACCTTTATTGCCTTCAAATTGACAACACTAAAGTGTTGTTGTCTAGCGATGAAGGTTTCTTTGTTGATAATGGACTGCTTGGAGTCCTCGTCCGTTCTCTCAAAGAAGTGGAAGACCTAGTATTTCTAGAAAAGTTTATTGATGAGGGCAACATTAGATGTTGTCCACTCCTCCTAGAGTCTTTATGTTTCTTAGACCTTGGTACTAGAATGTAGGCAATGAGATACACTAACATTCTATCTTCAGCTGTTAAACCACCAATACCTAGGCGGTTTCTTAGAATCCTTGTTGGGTCAAGAAGCATACCTCTGTACGTCTCCATCTTGTTGTAGCCATCCATTGATTCCTCAAATTTGTGGACTCCACCCATATCTAGTCCTACAACTACTTTCCAAATTGTAGCATCAATGATTATCTCTACACCATTGGCAGTAGAGTACAAATTGCCTTCCATATTAGCACGGACACATTTGTAGAAAACCATTACCAACTCAAGGTAGAAGGTTCCTTTCATTTGCACCCATGTCGACAGACCATGTGCTTTGAACCAGTTAGAAAATTTAAATCCCTGCTTAGAGAACCATTCCAAGTTTAGAATCTTGGGTATTCTCACATTCTTCAGGACACAGATCATCTTGAAGTCAGTCTTCTTGTTTTCATCAGTGAACCACGTATCCATCCTATTAAGAGCAGCTTAATAGCACTCTCATTGCTTCCTTTTTGAGGATTTGGCTTTCTTCTGAGCTCTGGCGGGGTTGTTGGCTATTTTTAGAAGATTAAAGAGGTTCGAAGGTAGATGAAGGTTAGGGTTTGGAAATGGTAACTTTGAGATAGTGAAGGTGTGACTTAAATGGAGGTTTGGGTTTCCTTTTATAGAGGGAAAGTGACGTTCTAGTTGGCTATGATAGGTGAATGAGTTGGAGTAATGGAGGTTTTGATGAGGTGAAGATGAAGAAATGTAATGGATTACACGCAACATACACACAAATAATCGATTAAATTTACATAGTAATCGACTAAACTGGTCCTAATTTTTAGTTAAAACCAAAAGCTGCTATAAGTAATCGATTAAAGAGTAAGTGTAATCGATTAAATATGCCAAAAAAACTCCCCTTGAGGCCATTGTAATCGATTAAAATGTTAAGTAATCGATTAAAATAGAACGAAATCCACACTAAATTCAAACATACTGGCATGTAATCGATTAAATAGATAGGTAATCGATTAAAACAGAAACTCTTGAAGAGAAACACCATAAACATGAAAACGGTAATCAATTAAAATGCGGGGTAATGGATTAAAACAACAAGTTTTCAACAAAACATCTCAGACATGAAAAACGGTAATCGATTAAAATGCGGGGTAATAAATTAAAACTATAAGTTTTCAAAACAGAAAACACATGTCAAGCAGTCGTAATCAATTAAATTATGGCGTAATCGATTAAAACATAAGGTTTTGAAAAACTTAGCAAACATGTATCTTACAGTAATCGATTAAAATGAAACTTAATCGATTAAAAAAGAAAGAAATCATGAAATAACTAAGAAAAACTTGTGATTTTATGAAAAACTAGAGAGTATGCACATAAATCAATAATTGAGACTCAAACTAAACAAAAACAAATGATATGAGTATCAATATGAATCATACACTATGCAAACAAACAATTTATCCTATGCTAGATGCATCCAATATGCCTAGTTCATTTCTAATGAAAAAGAACCTATCTCTAGCAAGAGTTTTAGTGAAAAAGTCTGGTAGTTGATGCTGACTATCAAGAAACTCAAAAGCAGTAGTCACCTTTTAACACATGATCTCTAAGAAAATGATGCCTTATTTCTATGTGCTTAGTCCTAGAATGCATGACATGGTTTTTTGTTAGGTTGATAGCACTTGTGTTGTCATATTTTAGAGGAATGTGATCAAGGTTTACTCCAAAGTCTTATAGTTGTTGCTTCATCTAGAAACTTTGAGTACAACAACTTCCTACAGCTATATATTCTGCTTCGGTTGTTGAAAGTGAGACACAAGCTTACTTCTTGCAATTCCAAGACTCTAAAGAGCTTCCTAGTAGATGGCATGTCCCACTTATACTTTTCCTATCTAACTTGCACCTTGCAAAATCATAATCTGAAAAGCCTATTAAGTTTAAGGAGGTACCTTTGGGATACCACAAACCTATATTGGTTGTGCCCTTAAGATACTTAATGATCCTTTTAACAGTAGTTATGTGAGAATGGTGCTAGCGAAGGTTTGCCATCTGTAGTGAAGATGTAGATGACGAGAGGTAGAGGGATGGTAAAGGATATGTTGGTATGGTACACCATAATATGGTAGATATAAGATTAATCTAATGGAAAAGAACATGGTGCAGCATGGACCACCTATAAAGGTGGTTCACCTTAGACGTTGTCTACGAAATAATGTGTTTGCAAAACCCACTTCCAATATTCAAAGAAACATAAATACATGTTAAAATCTATATAGACTCATGGCCAAGTGCTTAGCCCAACTTCCTTGTGCAACTTCCAGTCTTTGTACAAGATGTTCTCTAGAGGTTTGTGAAATTCAAGAAACATGCTAAAAGGGGGGAGGGGGGTTGAATAGTGCGTATATCAAAGATAAAGATTTTTCGTGATAACAAGAAAAATATGGATAGTATTGTGTTGAACATTAGTCATCCACTAAGGATAAAAAGAATATGTAGTGAAGAATAGAATGGTTGTCTAGTGACAGATAAAGTGGTTCTTAAAACAATTTTTCAAATAAGCACTTGATGTAAAGTGATGTTAGAAAATATAATAGAATACTCAATAAAACATTATCGAGAGAAGTAGAAACAATTGTTTTATTTTAGTTCGTTCAACCTGAACTATGTCTAGTTCTCCTTTACTCACTAGTAAAGGGTTCCACTAATCAAAATTGATTACAAAGCAAGTATTCTAACCCACCACGACTGGCTTTATAAGTATTCTTAACACCACTTCTGGTATCTTCTTAGACTCCTCTTGAATCTAAGAACCCAAGTATTTTTTAACACTAAGCCACTATTGGATTTCACAAACAAATGTTTGAATGAATACAAGTATTCTTAACACTCAAAGAGTGAATATACAATTAAGCCCAAATACAAAACTACTATGCTTCTCAAAGAATAAACAAAGTATATTGTCTAGTGTTTTTAGCAGAGTTTCACTTCAAGTATTTTTCTTGCCGTCTTGTTCTATCTTTTTTCTTGTTTTTTGTCAGTTGCTTCATTGAGGGAAACATCCTTTTATAGACTTCAATGAAGTATCCATTATGGATCTGTGTTGTAACACCCTGATATATATATCTATATATTATTAGTAATTATGTTTGATGTTTGATTATTTGTTGCGTTATTTTCATCCGTAATTATTTTTAAGGAAGTTAATTTAGTTAATAGAGGGGTGGATAGATAAGGATCTAGCTTCTCAAAGAAGCCTCTTGAGAAAGCTTCTCAAAGAAGCCACGAGAAAGCTTCTAGAGGAAGCCTCTTAATGAAGCTTCTAGAGAAAGCTACATGAAGCTGCCTCGGTAAAAACGCTGCCCAGCCTTCATTGACCGTTGGATCTTCTCGAAATTTGGTCTGCAACTTCACAAAACACTTTTCCATGATCTGACCGTTGGGATCTTTGAGAAGATGTCTGGAGTGTGCTAGAAGCCTCTTAATGAAGCTTCTGGAGGAAGCCTCTTAATGAAGCTTCTAGAGAAAACTACATGAAGCTGCCTCGGTAGAAACGCTGCCCAGCCTTTGTTAATTGTTGGATCTTCTCGAAATTTGGTTTGCAACTTCACAAGACACTTTACCATGATTTAACCGTTGGGATCTTTGAGAAAATATCTGGAGTGTGCTAGAAGCTTCCGTTCCCGAGAGCATCTCTTATTTAAGCATTTCAGCCTTTGTTTTCGTGTTGCTTAGGAAAAACGTCATTTCTTCTTCTTTCTTTCTTCCAAAGCCATTTCTAAAGTTCCAAGAACTTTCTCCATCACCCACATCCACCATTAGCCACGACAAACCATCATTGTTCTCAATTGAAAACCCACACCGAGAGGAACCCTTCAACCGAAGCGGAATCTTCCAACTTGGCTTGCGGTTCCGGTAGAGAACGAAAACCCTAATCTGACCTTTCATTTTCTTTTGAGGTAACCATGATTCTATGCTTGTTTCTTGTTAGTGTCATCTTGTCTTTGCATCTTTTCTTACTTTGGAACCGCCATTGCATGTCTTATGCTTCCTTTGAAAAATCTTAGAGAAAGAGACTTTGTAAACGTTATCCTTTCATGAAATGCATGTTATTTTCGTAACCTACACTGAACCCCGGTCACATTGGCGTGGTCGGAATTTCCAAATGACGTTCCTTTCTAAAACCTGAAATGCTCTCAGCTCTTTCATGGAGTGATCTGGGTGTTTGACCCAGAGCACTGTTACTAGCTTTGTTTTCTTAAATCCATACTAAGTCTCCTTCGTTTTGGCATGGTAGAGGCTTGTGTGGAATCGACAAGCAAGGAAAAAAAAGGAATCTTCAAGTGACGCGACGAGGAATCCGTGGGGTAGCTCACTATAGGTAAGGGGAGTTTATTATAAAATTTACCATTTTAACACCATAGTTAGGGTCAGGGAACCTAGCTATGAGGATATCTGCCTGTCCCTGTTGCATGCTGATTTTTCTTCAAAGAAAATTACGTTTTAACTAATGGAATGCGATATATATATGTATTGTGATGAATGATATTGTTTTGGCTGTTTGAAGACTGTGCGTGTGGAAATGATATTGTTGTGTTTGTTTGAATTGTTGTTGATGTTGCTATTGAGGATTTTAAATTGATATGTGATGATAATGATGATTATGATGATATTGATTTGAGATGACATTGTTAATAAAGACCACGTCAACATGAATTGTTATTATTGATGAATATGTGAATATGAAATGAGGTTGTTGTTGTTGTTGATAACGTCATTGAGATGAGATGATATTTATGTTGTGAATGACATGGAAATACGATTTGTTCATTGATGTTGGAAATGCATTGGCATGTGCATGTTGTGTATGTTCGTGGGGGGCACTGTG
Organism: Glycine soja; assembly: GCF_004193775.1. Taxonomy (NCBI): domain Eukaryota; kingdom Viridiplantae; phylum Streptophyta; class Magnoliopsida; order Fabales; family Fabaceae; genus Glycine; species Glycine soja. Next base: position 24,175,966 of record NC_041011.1, read on the forward strand.
CACTGACCTTTCAGGGTCTTTGGCACTAGCTTTTGGCCACATTCATACGTTGGATGTTGTGTATGATCGTGGGGGGCACTGTGCACTGACCTTCCAAGGTCTTTGGCACTAGCTTTTGGCCACGATCATACATCGTATGAAGTGTATGTCATGGGGGGTAGAGTGCACTGACCTTGTCGGATGGCCCCGACGTGGGTAACTAGCGTGGTTAGAGAATCTAAGCATTCCTGAGGGGATGCTTAGGTGCTTTAATTGGTCCATGGTCTTTGGCATTTACTTTTGGCCGTGATCATAGCTCATACGACATAGGAAATAGAGTAACTGTGGCCAAGTGTACTTTGTACTAGGGGGCTGTCACCTGGTAGGGAACACCTTTGGGCTCCCAGGCTGATCACCTATGGGAGGGGGGCTGTTACGTGCACAACCAGGTGGTCTCGGCAAACTCAGCACAGTTCCCTAAGTGAGAGTGTCATGTGGACACGCTTAGGCTATTTCCTAAGATTTGGTTGTTGTTGGTACGTACCACATTGCATCTGAGTGTTGAGTCAGGTGCATGCATCATTCTATGCAGTCTTGATTGGGTCCATGGATGGATGATGAGTAATTGTTGGATGTGAATGATGAATATTTGTTGGATATGAGTGTTGAATAATGATTGTTGTGCATGCTTATCATGTTTGCCTATGTTCCTTGCTAATTGTGGTTATTTGGAATTGGTATTGGTTCTTTTATAATAAACTCACCCTTGCAATTTTGTATCGTGTGGTTGATACCTGTGATGATCACGAACCTTGTTCGTGGGAGCAGAATGACAGTGGCAGGGTGTAGGGAGTAAGATTCTGGTGAGGAGCCGCCGAGCCGACGTGATGACGTTGGCGTTATTTTGGGAGAGAGTTGTGTTTTGTAATCAACTCCTCCGTAGTTGGTTTTTAAGTTTTATTTTGTTGAGTTAAAGATGTAAAACTTGAATTTTAAGTATATATATATGAACATATTTAATTTTCGTTATGTGTATGAAATGTACTGAATTATTGTTTCTATGTAATTATGCATATTCACTTAAGTAATGGCGTGTTGTTGGATGAATTTATGTTGTGACAAAATCACTTCTATTTTCATAAGCAAAAATTAAGGGAGTTCTTTTTATAAAAATTGAAATTATCGAATATTAGAGTGTGGATACCGTAGCGACGAGGCGGGTCGTTACATGTGTCATTATCTTGAAAGGATCATTGTCTCACATAGAGGAATGAGGCAATGTGTCAAGCAATGTCATGTGCTTTTTGTCTACTTTGAAAGCAACCTTCAAGGAAATATTCCACGGGAGCCTTATATTCTTTTCTATAATGTCTTTTCTTAAATTCAAATGGCAGAGAGGCAAATCGAATTTGAATAAAACAATACATGTGCACTTCCCTTTTTTGTGACACGCACGAGTTTACCTTATGACAACGTGTTATACTGTTATGCATAAGAGTGGACACTGACTGAATATAGAATATTGGACGCTAGGTTAAAATAGAGCATACTCTCTATAGATGGGGACAATATTCAATATTGTAAATTCCTTTAACATAACAATCCTATCCACCTCTCAAAAACTCACTAAAATATAAATAATTTATACTTATTGTTATACATAAAATCTAAGGTGGATGAGACACATGGTCGTCTAGATCTAATAGTTTGGGGCTTAGCCTCACTTCGTAACGCTCAGCCTAACTTCGTATGGGTCAACCCAACTTTTTATGTCCCAACTCAATTTGGTTCCACTTTTTTATACTGGATGTTCCTTCAAAATTTTCATCAACTCTTAGTTTTAGCTCTTGTCATTGTCAGTTCCTCTAATGTATTCAAGGAACTTCAAAGGCTTCCAAATCATTCCCATGGAGCTTCAAATTTTCTCTTAGTACTCCTTCATATGTAATTTTCAATTGATAATTCAAATGAAAATTAGATCGTATTATGAGATAGGCGATAAAATATTATACTACTAATTTCTATCAATAAAATAACCAAAATGTATGTATGACTAGTCTTTGTACCCATGTGAAGTATGAAATTTTTTATGTTATATTTTACAAATACTTTTAAAATGACTTTTGTGATTAAATGTCGTTAATGGAAACTAGAGAAATAATTTTTAAAGTATTTTATATTCCTATAATATTTTAATTATTTAATTTATTATTTTTAATTGGATAAAATATATATTTATTTAATAGTTAAAAAATTATTAATTTTATAATTTATTTGTTTTATAATATATATATAATAATAATAATAATAATAATAATAATAATATTTTTCTTTAGAAATACTAAATGAAAAAATTCAATTAATTTTATAAATATATTGTTTTATACCATATAGGAAGAAAAAATTGTTTAATCTCCTTCGAATTTAAAGTGAAAGATATTATTATCCGTTGTTTTATATGACTATCACTCTTCATCAAGTTCATTTCATTTGAAAAATATATCATTCATCCTATTCACTTTTTAATTAAAACTTATTCACAATTAAATTCTTCAAATTACACACATAATTTGTTTTTATTTTTTTCTGTTAACTTTTCTCTTATCTCAATAGTTAAAAGTATTATCAAACCTTTCAATTTTTTCACTTAAGTTATCAACTTTTACAAATATTAAAAAACAATACAATCTAGTGATACTTAGTACAAAAGGCACAAAAATTTACATACATATAATGTAATTACAAACTTTTCATTTTTTTTAGTTCTACCGCACTGCAATAATTTACTTGTCTGGCGCTAAAAAAACAACAATAAAACAAAATATTTGAGATAACATTAATTACACATAATTTTAATTTTTCCAAAAAATAATTATTAGTGTTATTCACATGAAAACATTAGATAGAAAAAAATATTAAGACATATAAAATTAATTCATAAAATAATTGTTATTGTAAGTTAATTAAGCAAATTACCAACTTATTTAGTATCAAAACAATTCTTAATCACAATTTTTTAATTAATTAATATTATATCAGACACGTAATAATTAATAATTAATGGTATGCATTATAATAATATAAATATAAATTTTATGGATTCACTTTCATGAAAGGGTTGATTTATAATATATACTTAAAAGATATATAAAATAATAATAAATGTATAATTAGTTATTGTCAAAACAACAAAACAATACTTTAACATCATATTATTTTTTAAAAATAAATTATTTGATATAATAAAGTAAACAACAACATCAAATTTATTTATTTTACTTGCTATTAAATGCAAGACACCATCAAATTTGTACACTATAAATAATTGCAAATGATGAATGAAGCAACAATTACAGATTAATACCACTAGTTCTTTTTTAATTTAATATTTTTTAAAGAAAATTAAAATTTATAAATATAATAATTAAATGAATAATAATTAATTAATTAATACATGAATTTAAATATTCATAAACGACACCACTGAATTCCATTATTCTTTCCTTATGACCTAATAATAATTGTGCACTTAAAATCCACTTTTATTAAAGGTAAAATTTCAAATTTGGTTCGGTCCCTCAACTTATCTCTAGTTTCGGATTTGATCCCCCAGTAACTTAATTCACGAATTGGGTCCTCCTCTTTTGTAAAATCATGTAATGTTGGTCCCCTAGACCACAATTGGACGTTGACTGTTACAAAGGAATGCTGATTGTCACGTGTCATATTTTTATTGGATTATGATTGTCACGTGTCATGTTCTGATTGGTCAATGAAAACAACAATGCATTTCATCTTTCATGGAGTTGACATCCAATCAGAACATGACACGTGACAGTCATCATCCAATAAGAACGTGACACGTGGCAGTCAACATTCCTTTGTAACGGTCAACGTCCAATTTTTGCCTAAGGGATCAACATGACACAATTTTACAAAATAGGAGGACCCAATTCATGAATTAAATTACTGGGGGGACCAAATCCGAAACTGGAGATAAACTGGGGGACCAAAAATACAATTTTGCCTTTATTAAATGACTAACAGATTAATATGATTTATTAAATAAATAAAAATAAAAAAGAAATTTTCTTTAGTGTCCTTATTTTGAGAGGGGAAAAATGCACCAAAACTTCTTTACTTTATATTTTGAAAAACAAGTGCATGTGTCTAAGAGGACATATTATGTGTGGGGGAGTAATATTTTTTTATTATTTAAAAACTGAAATTAAAACTTAAGAATAATAATAATAAATAAATATTATTTTATAAAAATTAATGTGACATGATAAAATAAATTTATTTTAGCTTCTCATCGTCAAGCAACCTCTAACTCTAAGTATATACTTAGTATCACAAATTTTATTTAGTTTCTTAAAATTCATCTTCACCAAATTTGCTTCTTGACAATGCCAATGATTTATTTGGAAGTAAAGAGAACATTACAAAAATATAGAATAAATTATAATAACTACACCTAAAGTTTCATGAAATGACAGAAATATCTACTATTTTAACTATTACAATAATCTCCCTTTTAAGGAGTGTTAGTGTAATACTTTCAAATATTATGGGGGTGTTACTATAACATATACAAGAATGTCACCGTGTCATTGTAATGTTTTTAAATACAAAAGGAGTCAATGTAGGAATAAAAAAAAAAGTGGTATCATGTGTAATTAGGCATGGCAACGGGGCGGGTCGGGGGCGGGTTTTGTTTACCCCACCCCCGCCCCCGACTCCCCATTTCCCTCCCCGCCCCCGCCCCCGAAACCGATGGGGGTGTATATTGACACCCTATCCCCGTCCCCGACAGGGGTCGGGTTTTCCCCGCCCCGCCCCCGACATTTTTATAAAATTTTATTAAAAAAATATAATTTTAAATAAAACATAAAATTCAATCCAACACTAACATAAAATTCAATCTAATAGTTTCATATTTCAATGTGTTATATATATTAATTATTAGTGGGGCGGGTTTGGGGATGGGTTTGGGGCGGATATTGAGAATCTCATCCCCGACCCCGAACCCGAATTTGGCTATCGAGAAAAACCTGACCCCGACCTCGGTCAACTCGGATTTTCCCTGTCAAAATCGGGGCGAACCCCTCGTGTTCGGGCCCCATTGCCATGCCTATGTGTAATTTGCTTAAATATATATAAGAGGATAATGACCATACACATGTAAGCATTCAAGCAAGAACTAATAAGTTCAAACAACACCACATCATTCACGCGTAAGAAAGCACCACATCATTCACGCATAAGAAAGGAAACATGTTGATCCTAAGACATGCATATAACCAAAAAGAGGTCAAGGATAACTACTTTTGGCGTTGATTTTCGCTATTCATAATGTCCCATTCGCATCACACAAATTATTGAGATGGTAATTCTCAATATTTCACAATAGTGCAATTGGGATCTATGGTATACAAAATGACCAAAACACTCAACATACTCCAAACAATGTCAAACAATTCCACATAGCACATTTAGGAAAACATGAAAGACACATAACACACAAGTAGAAGGTTCAACCTACTTTGATACCACCAAATGTAACACCTTTAGGATATTATTGTGACTACACTTAAGATTTGTAGAGACGCCAAAAAATAAAAACATTCATACAACATTATCATGCAAAAGCTAAAGAAACTTGTTAGGACTTTTGGGAAATGTACCAATTGTCGTTGTAGGTTTCACATTTATAAAAGAGTTTGTCTCCACAGGGATTTGAGTTTACTTAATTCATTTGGATAAAGGTAATCAGTTTAATAGTTATGTACAAATTTAATCGAATTTCATTAGTTTTGATTTGATTAACTAAAGACAACTTAAAGTAAAATAAAAGTAAAAATAACGGATTTACAGAAATAACAAAAATACGAAAATAATGGAATTTAGTGTGTTGAAAATACGTAAATTATGGAAATAATAATAATGACTTTAAATTAATTCAAGAAAACATAGGATTTGATTTCATTGTTCATACCCTTTGTATCCTAATAAGATTAACATGTACAAATCATTTTCTAACATTACTGATGCACACATAGTTATCCCAAGTCGATTCCTCGCACTTGGAACCTAAGAATATTTACTAAATATCGATCCCTTGCATATGCAGTAAATATCCCAACATTTCAATTATGTTCTCGTGCTTTTTGCAATCAAAACTTTATGCTCTATTCCTAGCAAGGTAACGTAAAGAGTAAAATCATTCGACTCAAATTCTAAGATTACTTTCCAGTCTCACTTAGAATCCAATTTCATGACACTAGTAATCAAATAGAATCAAACATTACGAGTAGAATAAAATTACCAATAATGAGTAGAATAGATTAATACATATCTAATATCAAAAGGGATACATAAGGATACAAAGATTACATTCAATCCTTAAGAAAAACTAACCGATCATTGTGCAGAGCACAAGACTAATAAGTGAAATGACGAAGGAAGTGATCCACGGTCACGACTTTGCAGTGCCTCGACTCCACTTTTCCTCTTATGTGGTTTTCTCTCTGGTTTCAGGCTGTTGGATCTCTTTTCCTCTCCCCTTGCATGACTATTTATAGAAAAATCCATTTAGTGTAGGGGAAACTCGCCAGGTGAGCTACTTGCTTAGGGCTGAAGGTATCAGCTTGCCTAGGCGAGTGGCTTGCTTAGGGCTGAAGTTTTCTCTTAGCCCAGGCGAGCTAGATGCTAGCTTGGGCAAATTTAGGGTCAGAAATCTTCATGATAAGACCATTTTACCCTTCCTTTTATATTTGTTTTTGGATCTAACAAACAACAATCAAAACCTACAAAATCATGGATGAATCTTTCATATTTAGACAACAACATTAGTAAATGTATAATATATAGTTACAACTAGTTTTAAGGGTAGTTTATAAGAAGAATATTACAATTAAAGGATTAGTGCTAATAATTTAATCCTAAAAATAACTGAAATTTGGCACTTACAAGCCAACAAATAAATATATAAATTATAACTCAATTTTAAAAACAAATAACATAATTCATCGCTCATCGGTCTCATACCTCACACAAAAGGAAATACATAAATATAAAATAGCTAAACTACATCTTCCATGGCAAAGCTCCATGCTCCAACGACACATGCTATCACCTACTTTTTGAAAATGAGAGAACTTAAATGGATGAGACATAATGTCTCAGTGAGTGCTCCAAGGACTCTAACGTTGGGTTAGACTCTTCTACGTGAACAACCCAATCATTTGTCTCTCATCGATTTTCCCTCACTAGTCTTTAACAAACTATATCACTTCTATGGTTAGGTCTATATTCATCGATCAGAAAATCTTGCTTTTGACTCATCTCTTTTATCTACATACTACACTAGTTCATCTTCACTAATAGGTTAGTATTTTTCATTGACTAGTAAGTTATTTGCACATCTCTCTCTTGTTTAACACCACTTTCCTTACTCGATATCTACTCTCAAACACTCACCTTGCATCAATCCATTCTCAAAAGCAAAATATATTCTAACATCTATACTCATATAGTGTTGTCGCAACCAACCCTTCGGCAGGAGGGCGAGACAAGATTCATGGGTGCGTCTTCCAAGGAAGGAAAATGCGCAAGAGTCGCCACCAACGTTTATTTGAGGAAAATGTTAGAAAAACCAAAAAGATGAAAGTCTACAGATTTTGAAGATAAGGGTTCAGGAGTTGTTTACGCACGGGGAAGGTATTAGCACTCCACGCGCCCATCACAAAGGACGATAGCCTTTAATCGAGTGTGCAAAAACGTGACTTCAAAATTGTGTATTTTCCCTTTTTATATTTTTTGTGTATTTTCCCTTTTTATATATATATTTTTTATTTTTTTTGGGTCGACAAGGGTGTTTCCCTTGCTCCTATGTATCCTTAGGTGCGATGAGGAATTCAGACCTACATAGTTCTTTAAGTCTGAATGTTTGTGTGTTACACTGATTTTATGTTTTCTGAAATATTGATTTTAATTGCGGACAAAAGTCATTTAAGGTGTTGGACCTTGAAACGATGTTTTAAAAATTTGAAAAGCGGAGAGAATCGTTAAGGCGTTGGACCTTGAAACGATCTCAAGTGATATTTGATAAAAAGAAATTAGTTATGAGTTGGTTTTATCTCGATTTTTGCTTATTAACCTTCAACCCCTTTTTTAAGATAACTTGCGGCACTAATGATCGGTTAAAACTCACTTTACAAAAGAAAAGAGATTACTGATGGAGTTTGAAGAATTTGTACCTATTTTACCAACTCCAAGGATTCTACCTTTGTTGTTGTCACCATATGTTACATGCCCGCTTTTCTTGGGAGAGATATGTGTAAATTTTGATGCATCTCCAGTCATATATTTTGAACATCCACTATCTATGTACCATTCCTTCCTCAAAGACACCTACATAATCAAGTTTTTGACTTAGGTACCCAAACTTTATTGGGTCCTTGTGTGCTAGTGTAGAATGAAGATCCTTTTGGGACCCATATCATTTTAATGTTGTTGTAGTTTTTCTTAAAATAACAAGTAGATGTGCCATGCCCTTTTCTTCCACAGTAAAAGCAAGTGAACTAGAATTATATTTTTGTGTGGAAGTAAAGTTGTTTTTATGAAATTTTTGTTGTTTTTTAGGTTTATATCCTATTCCAGCCTTATTAGAGACACATCTTTGTTTTCCTAATATGACATCTAAATTATTTTTACTGTAAGAAAATTTTGCAAGTGAGTTTTTCAAATCTTTAATTTCTTTTTCATATTTTCCACAACAACTACAAGAATCAGATATTTTCTTGTCAGAAATAGTAGAGATATGAAATTTTTCATTTGATTTAGAAATTGAAACTTCGGTTCTAAGATGATCTAATTCTTTATTTAATTTTGAAATTTCATTTTCTAAATCTGAAATTGTTTTCTTAGAAGATGAAACTAACTTTGCAAGTTTGATTGACTCTTTATGCAAATCAGCAAATGCATCTTGTAATTCATCAAAAGAAATGGATAAGTTATTTGAAGATGTTACATGTTCATCGCTTTCATAACTTTTAGCCATTAGACAGAGGTTTATTTCTTCATTTTCTGAATCTTCAGAAGATTCCATATCATTGTCATCCCATGTGATGTATGCTTTCTTCATTTTCTTTTCACTAAAATTTTTATTTTCAGATTTCTCCATCTTTTTCTTGAAGATAGGACAATCAACCCCCAGATTTCCAGGTTGATTGCATTCAAAGCATTTTCGAGTAGAAGATGAGATTTCTGTCCTTCTTTTAGATTTAAAATTTGGTCTCCTTTGACTTCCTCTGACTTTCAGGAACTTGTTGAACCTTTTTACAAAGAGGCTAAGATCATCATCTTCATCTAGATCAATTTCCTTATCACTTTCTTCTTGGATTGAAGATGAGGCTTTAAGAGCAATTCCCTTCTTTTTCTTGTCATTTTCTTCATGTTGATTTAATCTCAACAATTCCATTTCGTGTTCCTGTAACTTTCCAAATAGAGTAGCAAGAGTCATGTTAGATAAATCTCTTGATTCAGTAATGGCTGTTACTTTAGGTTGCCATTCTCTGCTTAGACATCTTAATACTTTGTTTATGAGATCTTCATTTTGAAAATCTTTCCCTAAGGCTGCAAGATGATTCACTATATGTGTGAACCTCTTTTGCATGTCTTGAATGCTTTCATTTGCATTCATCCTAAATAGTTCATATTCATGAGTTAATGTGTTTATCCTAGATATTTTAACATCTGTTGTGCCTTCATGTGTTACTTGTAAAGTGTCCCACATTTCCTTAGCACTCTTACAATTTGAAACCCTGAAATATTCATCCATTCCCAGGGCAGATGTAATTATGTTTTTGGCTTTTAAATTATATTGTACTCGTCTTCTATCCTCTTCAGATCATCTATCTCTAGGTTTTTCTATTGTTGTGCTTCCACTTGTTGTGGTTCTTTCTACTGTGGTGGGTATATAAGGCCCTATTTCTATGGCTTCCCAAATATTTAAGTCTATTGCCTCAATAAAAAATTGCATTCGAGTTTTCCAGTAGTGGTAACCCTCTCCATTAAAGATTGGAGGTCAATTAATTGAATTTCCTTATGGAAATAAGAAGTTTGCTGAGGCCATTATTCTTGAAGCTTCTAAACTTTATACAAGAATGACGCTCTGATACCACTTGTTGGACAAGTGGCCTCAGATATCTTAAGAAGGGGTGGGGGTTGAATTAAGATATCGCAAACAATTTCCCCAATTAAAATTCTATTTCACTTTCTATGCAAGTTTCAAATTCCCTTAAAAAATGAACTCTTAAATAATGATTCAAATAGAACAATCTGAATATAAATATAAAGCAATAATAAATAAAAGAGTTTAAGGGAAGAGAAAGTGCAAACTCGGATTTATACTGGTTCGGCCACACCCTTGTGCCTACGTCCAATCCCCAAGCAACCCGCTTGAGAGTTCCACTATCTTGTAAAATCCTTTTACAAGTTCTGAACAGACAAGGACAATCCTTCCTTTGTGTTCAGAATACTTTTACAACAAGAGACCCTCGATCTCTTAATCCCCTTTGAGAATTTAGAAAGAAGAGAAGAATGAATCTCTCTTGAAAGAGATAGATTGTACAATCTGAGCACTCAATTAATTCCTTATTGAATTGCAAGTGTATTGGCCAAGGAATTTTTAAGAGGATGAAATGTTTTTGCTCTTTGAGAGAATAAGACTTTTTTTGATATGAAAAACTCTGAGCAAATTCGTGTTTCAAGTCACATATATATAGACCTTTGGTGGCCATGTAAAAACCATTTGAAAAGATGTGACTCTTAGAAATAATTTTCTGAAAATCTCCTCTGGTAATCGATTACAGGTTTTGTGTAATCGATTACAGGTTTTAAAATTTGAATCAAAACATTTATTAACTGCTGGAAATCGATTACCAATATTGTGTAATCGATTACACAGTCTAAAATTTGAATTCAAATATTTAGTAGCTGTTGTAAACCATTTTTGGCCACTGGTAATCGATTACATCCTCTGGTAATCGATTACCAAAGAGTAAATCTCTTGAAAAACACTTTTTAACTTAAATTACTTGGCCAAACCTTTTGCTATATCAATTAGGAATTCCCTTCCTAAAATACTAGTGATCATCTTGATGTTGTGTCTTGTATTCTTGAATCATTGTCTTGAATTTAAACTTGAAAAGCGCATTTGCATCATTTGCATCAAATCATCATGATCATCCTCAAAACATCAAAGTCATTTGCTTCTACAGTTACTTCAGCCCTAAGCTATTTGGGGGCCCAGGCGAGCCAGAGGCTAGCCTAGGCGAGCCAGGGTTCAGAAAAAAAAGCTTAAAATGACCTTTTTTGCCCCTCTCCTTGGTTATTTTCCGCATCCTTGACCAAAACATTGAATGATCTTTTGTTTTGCGTGGTAACTGGTGTCGAACAGCTCAATTCGGCTAGCGAGAATGCAAATATCCATGAATGATAGTCCCCATACGAAATTAGGGTATGACAATTGCCTCTTTTTACTTATCTTTTATTAGAAATAAAAGGGAAGTAAAGATAAGGACACTAATTTTGTTTGAGCGATCTTGCTATTCGATCGGGCAGCTGGCGAACCAAGGAAGTGAAACCGAGAAAACATGAGGACATTGAAGTTCTGTAGAGCAGAAGACATCTGAAGTTGTTTTTTTTCTTCAAACCATAGGAACAGAGGATGTCGAGTTTTATGAAGCACAAAGACAAGGACATTGAGTCCTATAAAAGACAAAAAGGCATTGAAGTCTTGAAATGTAAATGAAGACATTGTAGTCTTTTGAAAGCGTAAATGACTGAAGACATTGAAGTCTTTTGAAATGTAAATGAAGACATTGTCGTCTTTTGAAAGCGTAAATGATTGAAGACATTGAAGTCTTTTGAAATGTAAATGAAGAAATTGTCGTCTTTTGAAAGTGTAAATGACTGAAGACATTGAAGTTTGTTGAAATGTAAATGAAGACATTGTCGTCTTTTGAAACATAAATGACTGAAGACATTAAAGTCTTTTGAAATATAAATGAAGACATTATTGTCATCTTTTGAAAGCGTAAATGACTAAAGACATTGAAGTCTTTTGAAATGTAAATGAAGACATTGTCGTCTTTTGAAAGCGTAAATGACTGAAGACATTAAAGTCTTTTGAAATGTAAATGAAGACATTGTCATCTTTTGAAAGCGTAAATGACTGAAGACATTAAAGTCTTTTGAAATGTAAATGAAGACATTGTCGTCTTTTGAAAGCGTAAATGACTGAAGACATTAAAGTCTTTTGAAATGTAAATGAAGACATTGTCGTCTTGACAAAAGACATTGAAGTCTTCGAAATGTAAAGAAGACATTGCCGTCTTGACAAAAGACTTTGATAGTCTTTGAAATGTAAAGAAGACTTTGATAGTCTTGACAAAAGACTCTGATAGTCTTTGAAATGTAAAGAAGACTTCGATAGTCTTGACAAAAGACTCTGATAGTCTTTGAAATGTAAAGAATAATTTGATAGTCTTGACAAAAGACTTTGGTAGTCTTTGAAATGTAAAGACAGAAGACATTGAAGTCTCTACAAGACAAAAGACTTTGATAGTCTTTCAAATGTAAAGGCAGAAGACATTGAAGTCTCTGCAAGACAAAAGACTTTGATAATCTTTGAAATATAAAGGTGAGGACTTTGAGTCCTGTGAAACAAGCCAATAGGTACTAGTACCAAAGGGCTTAACCTTATGACAAAGCAAGAGGTTAACTCTTTGAGAGGGCCTCTCATCCTAAACTTGAAAGATTAGATTTGGGAAAGTGGTATATAAAGAGAAATCTATGCACTTATAGCCTACTATGAACATGATTTGGGATGCAGATGCATGTAACCTTCATCTTGAAATGCTAGTAATGCAAAAGGTTTTGAATCATGAAAATCGTGTAATACTCATGACATTCTTTCCTATTTTTGTGATTTTGATTTTGATTTGATTTTTTGACTTTTTTTCTTTTGTGGAAAACACAGATTGACTATCTCTTTCTGGAAGACGCGATAATTCATGCAACCTCATTCTATTTGTTTTTGCAAAACTCTTCAGGGACTCCCTCAGAGTGTATGTTTTGTTTGATCACTTGAAAATTTTGGAGTGATGGCACGAGAGCCGTTTGACATTTAATCAATCAACCAAAATATTGATCATAGGGTTTTCTTTTAAAAACTTCCATTATTCTGCACAACAAGAAAAACATAAGGCTTTGGGATCGATCGTGCGCCCCCTTGAAGGATGGCAATGAATTGTCACACTTTGGTATGTGACCAAGTGAAACTTTCCTGATTTAAGGTCATAGAGTGATGCCAAGGGTCTATCGATCCCGCTGAAACTTGATGACATAGGCTGATCACGAAAGAATTTATAACGAAGCTACCCTTGGATTCGAAAGGAATCCCAAAGAGTTTGCATGAGAGACTAACATCATATGTATCCTACTATCACAATTGTCTTTGGGCATTTTCAGCGAGCTCTTGGTCGAGTGAGTTTTCTTCTCAAATGTGCAAGTGCGAAACCTTGAGGATTCTTTATATATATATATATATATATATATATATATATATATATATATACAATCACAAGCATGCACAAGTTTCATTCTAGAATTCCAACTTAAAAGCAAAATTAGTCATTCCTTGATCCACATGGGCTTTACTGGGCTTATAACGTGGTCAAGGGTAAGAGAGCCATGAAAGAAAGGATTAGAAAGGCTCAAAGAGTGTTTGAGGGTTATATTAAGTAAGAACCTTGAGAGTCTTGCTTGTATTTTATTCATTTCAACTTTTGAGTTGGGCTGTACTCCTTTTGTCTTATACATTAATCTTTCGTTGCACTTTTGTGCCTTTCTTGTAAATTCTGGAGATCTTTGTCTCTCTTTTTTTTCTTCATTCGCCTTTGGCGGGTTTATTTTTTCCTTTTCATTGTTGCCCAACTCCATGCATGTGTTGTTTACATAGCTCTTCCCACTGGTTTAGTGGTGGTTCCTACTCAAGGTTTCTATTTTGCTTTTGTTGTTTTTAGAAAACAAATATTCTTTGGCTCGGAGGGGGTAGTGTCATACCCTAATTTCGTCCGGGGATGATTATTTTCAAACATTTGGATTCTTGCTAGTCAAATTGAGCTGCTTAACACCAATTTCTGCGCAATCCATAAGGTTTTTCGATGTTTCGAAAGGAAATTTGCAAAATACCCAAAAAGAGGGCAAAAGGGTCACTTTTGGGGCATTTTTCAGCCCCTGGGCCCACTAGAAAGCTTAAGGCTGAAGTAACCAGCTCGCCTGGGCGAGCTGTTGTGCAACCTCTACCCTTCACTTCCTATAAATAGGTGTGAGGGGGTTGAGGAGAAGGGTCCAACATCATATATTGAGAGATTTTGAGTAAAATTGGTGAGAAGAAGGAGAAAGAAAAAGAAAAACGAGGCCAAGGCATTTTTGAGACGTTTTCATGTTCGATTCTGTGATTGTTCTTCACTGTTCTTTGTTCATCAACCGGTTAGTTTTTATTTTTGAAGTTGTGAATTCATTCTATGCACCTTTGGGGGTCCACTCTTACTTTTCGCATCTTCATCTTCATTCTTCTGCCATCGGTGATCTCATTTCTTTGTGTAAAGCGAGTTTCGACCGATTAATTGTGCCGTAATCTCATTTTTATCATTGTGAAGTGAGTTTCCACCGATTAATTGTGTCGTAATCTCACTTAATCATTGTAAAATAAAAATTCAATCGATTGTTTGTGTCGTAACCTCGATTAATTATTGTAAAATAAAGTTTCAACTGGTCATTTACTTTGCAAGTCCTCTTTTAATGAGCTTGAAAGTAACCAAGTGAAACCAAAGTTAAAATCAATACATAAAAAAACTTTCATCCACAAAAATCGCTCGAATCCATTCAAAGGTCCAATGCCTTAATGGTCTTTTTTACTTTTATCAGTTAAAATGAACCTTTTAAAACTTTAAAATCAACCCTGCACGTAACTTTCTTGCTCTAAAGAACTACGTAGCTCTGAGTTCCTCATCGCAATTGAGGATACGTAGGAGTAAGAGCCATGCTCTTGTCGACCCAAAAAAGATAAAAACATAAAAAATGGGAAAATAAAATAAATATTGAAGTCATGATTTTGCACATTTGATTAAAGGCTGCCATCCCTTGTGACAGATGCATGGGGTGCTAATACCTTCCCCGCACGTAAACAACTCCCGAACCTTTGTTCTTAAAATTTGTAGACCCGCTTTTGGTTTTTTCTAACGTTTTCCTCAAATAAACGTTGGTGGTGACTCCGCGTGTTTTCCTTCCTTGGAAGACGCACCCGTGAGTCTCGCATCGCCCTCCCACCGAAAGGTAGGTTGCGACAGTTGGCGACTCCATTGGGGACTTTTCCTTTAGAGAGTTAAACCATTTAATCTGTGTGCAATATTTATCACGACTTTCTCTTTTGTTTGTTTCCCTTTCTTTCTTTTATGTTCTTGTATTCATATAACTCTTTTGATGCTTTTGTATTTTGTGTAGTTGTTTATTTAATACATGCATTGATAAATATTTGTTTATTTGATGCACACATGACACCTACACATTTTACACACATGGTGTGTAACGACCCGCCTCGTCGCTACGATATCACCATTCTAAAACTGCGACAAATTCAATTCTTAAATGAAAATTCCGTTAATTTGCTTATGAAAAATTAAAGTAAAATTTTAATTTCATGATATACATTCCCAAACAACGCATTATTACTTAAGTGAATACATATATTTAAGTATAGTAACCCAGTACACATCATTCACATAATGAAAAGTAAATTTGTTCATACATATAATTAAGTTTGTGATTTACATCCTCAATTCAAAAAAATAATTATGGAACCAACTATGGAGGAGTTGATTAACAAAACACAACTCTCTCCCAAAATAATCCCAATGTCATCACGTCGGCTCGGTGGCTCCACAAAAGAATCTCACTTCCTATACTCTACTGTTGTCATTCTGCTCCCACGAACAATGGTTTGCGATCATCACAGGTATCAACCACACGATACAAAAATTGCAAGGTGAGTTCATTATAAAAGGAATTAACACTAAAATCAAATAACCACAATTAGTAAAAAAACATTAACAAATATCAAAAGCTTACACAAATATTCATTAATCCAACACATACTCAACAAATAATCATCATTCATCCATAGTTCCAATCAATCATGCTCAGTATGATGCATGCACCTGACCTTAACTCTCAAATGCAAATGTGGTACCATCCCCTAGGAAATAGCCTAAGCGTGTCCACACAACACTCTCACTTAGGAAAACTAGGCAGTAAGTATCGAGGTCACCCTGTTGTGCACAGGCATCTCCCCCCCCCCCCATGGTGATCAGCCTGAGTCTCAAGGGAGTTCCAAATAGAGTGACATGCCCCCAAGTACAAGTATTTTTTCCTCATGAAAAACTATGAGTACTTACTGACAAAGTTTGTACTATTTCCATGCAATATGAAGTATGGAACATGGGCTCCATCAGTGCACTGACCGTGGATAATTAAAGATTCTAAGCCACCCCCTCCAGAGATGCTTAGAACTCTTTAACCACTCTATTTCCCCCACCAGGGATATCCAACAAGGTCACCACACCCCCCATGTACATACACAACATACAAAGTATGAAACATGGGCACCATCAATGCAATGACCGTGAATAATTAAAGATTCTAAGCCATTCCTCTCTAGAGATGCTTAAAACTCTTTAACTACTCTATTTCCCCCACCATGGATATCCAACAAGGTCACTGCACCCCCCATGTACATACACAACATAACATCATCACAGTTAATTTTCAACATCATCAATATTTCATCTCAACATCATTCTCAACATCAACATCATCTCATCTCAATGGCATTAACAACAACCACAACAACAACATCATCTCACATTAACATGATCATCAATAACAACATCAATTCATGTTAACATAGTCATCAATGACAACATCAACCCCTGCTAACATAGTCATCAATATCAACATCATCTCATATCAATATTATCATAAACATCAACGTCACCTCATATTAAATAATGTCATCAATAACAATATCATCAGTAAGTCACACTCTGTATATACTTATATAATTCATGCCTGAGATTCACACTCCCCAAGTCTTCAGACAACATAAGTCTAATAAAAATAATAATGTTCTTCATCAATAATAGATATACCGCATCCCATTAGTCAAAAACATTGTTTTCATGAAAACCAGCATGCAACAGGGACAAACATACATCCCATAGTTAGGTTCCCTGACCCCAACTATGGTATCAAAAATGGTAAATTATAATAAATTCCCCTCACCTATCGTGAGCTCTCCGTCAATTCCTCTTTGTGTCACTCGAAGGTGTCTCTTGTTCACGCTCGTTAGTCCAAATGCAAGTTTCTATATACCAAATTGAAGGAAATTTAGTATAGATTTCAAAAATAAAGTTAATAATAATATTCAGAGTCAAATACCCCTATCAAAACATAAAAAGGCTGAGGGGTGCATCGGGTTCTACTAATAAGAGACATCATTTTGAAATTTTGATCACGCCAATGTGAATGGGGTTCAGTGAAGCTCATGAAAATAACACCCATTTCATAAAAAGATAACTTTTACAACGTCTCATTTTTCAAGGGTTTTTCAAAGGAAGTGTAAAAAATCCAATATTGGCTCCCAAGTCAGAAGAGATGCAAAGAGAGGCTCAAACTAACAAGGAGCAGGCTTAGAATCATGGTTACCTCGAAGAAAACCGCGAAGGTAAGATTGGAGGCCTTGTTCTCTACCGAATCCTCGAGATAAGTTTTGAAGATTCCCCTTGTACTAAAGTGTTCCTCTTGGTGTGGGGGTTTAACGGCAAACAATGGCGGCTTGAGGTGGCCATCGATGGTCGTGGGTGGTGGAGAAGCAGCTTAGGGCGTTGGGAAGGGTTTAGGGGAAGAGAAGAAGGAAGAAGTGGCTGTTTTCCGCTCCTGCACATAATTTAAAGCCTGCAACACTCAAATTTTTGGCTTCTGTAAAAAAAATCATATCTCACACTCCAGATGTTATGTTGCAAATGGCAACGGTCAAGCTGTGGACAGTTGTCCTAGGAACCTCCTGATATTTTTTTAAGATGATCCAACGGTTAACGAATCCGGGAAAGCGATTTTACTAAAATAGGTTTAGGTAGCTTTCTTGAGAAACTTCCTTGAGAGGCTTCTTTGAGAAGCTTCCTTGAGAGGCTTCTTTGAGAAGCTTCTTTGAGAAACTTCTTTGAGAAGCTAAAGTTTAGCTACACACACCCCTCTAATAACTAAGCTCACCTCCTTGAGAAGCTTCCTTGAAATTAAACACGGATACAATAACACAATAAATAAAATTAAACATCAATTTATAATTAGTAATATTTCAGGGTGTTACAACTCTCCCACCCTTTTAGAAATTTCATCCCCGAAATTTACCTGAGTCAAACAAGGATGGATGGGATGCTCGCATTTGACTCTCTAGTTCCCATGTGGCATCTTCTCCCGACGCACCTCCCCAGATCACCTTGACCAATAGAATCTCCTTCCATCTTAGGTGCTTTGTTCGCCTATCCTCGATCCTCAAAGGTAATGTTTCATATGTCAAATTCTCCTTCACTTGTACGTCATCCAATTCAATCACATGGGATGGATCATGGATATACTTATGGAGTTGAGACACATGAAAGACATTGTGAAGATTAGAAAGAGATGGGGGTAATGCAATTTGGTATGCCACAGGACCGACTCTTTTTAGAATTTGGAAAGGACCGATAAAGCGAGGTGTGAGTTTTCGGGATTTCAATGCTCGACCAACCCCAGTCCACGAAGTGACTCTCAAGAATACATGATCACCAACCTCGAATTCCAGGTCTTTCCGCCTCTTATCCTGATAACTTTTTTGCCTACTCTGAGCAGTCTTCATCCTTTCTTGGATCAACTTGACCTTCTCGGTGGTTTGTTGTACCACTTCAGGTCCTAAGATGAGGTCTTCTCCGGGCTCTAGCCAACATAGGGGTGTCCTACACCTTCTACCATACAAAGCTTCATAGGGAGCCATGCCAATCGTAGAGTGAAAACTATTGTTATAAGTGAACTCTATCAACGAAAGAAAACTCTCCCAACTTCCCTTTTGATCTAAGACACACGCCCTCAAAAGGTCCTCCAGGGACTGAATGGTCCGTTCAGTTTGGCCATCAGTCTGAGGATGGTAGGCTGAACTTAGCCTAAGCTTGGTTCCCAATGCTCTGTTTAGGCTCTCCCAAAATCTAGAGGTAAATCTAGGATCTTTATCAGACACTATGCTAGATGACACACCATGTAATCTGATAATCTCACTAATATACAAGGAGGTCAACTTCTCTAAGGTAAATATGATATTAATGGGAATAAGTGAGTAGACTTGGTCAGTCTGTCAACAATAACCCAGATAGAATCTAAACCTCTAGGGGTTCTAGGTAGTCCTACAACAAAATCCATGGAAATACTGTCCCACTTCTATTGGGTTATCTCCAAGGGCGGTAACTTCCCTGAAGGTCTCTGATGTTCTATCTTAGCCTTCTGACAGACTAAGCATGCATACACAAACTCACTAACCTCTCTCTTCATGTTGGGCCACCAAAACATCATCTTCAAATCCTGATACATCTTGGTAGCACCAGGATGGATGCTCAGGTTACTCCTATGTCCTTCCTCTAGGATCATCTTCCTATGTTCAGGCACATTGGGAACACAAATCCTATCTTGAAGTCTCAAGACTCTATCTGATCTAACATTGAAACTACTATCTCTTCCTGACTCTATAGCTTCTAACTGAGTTCTTAGAAAAGGATCAGTCTTCTGGCCCTCCTTGATATCTCTTAGTACCTCACTGGTGATCCTCAAAGTCCCTAATCTCACACTGTTAAGGGTAACCTCACATGCAAGGCTAAGGTTTTTGATACCATAGTTAGGTTCCCTGACCCCAACTATGGTATCAAAAATGGTAAATTATAATAAACTCCCATCGCCTATCGTGAGCTCTTCATCAATTCCTCGTTGCATCACTCGGAGGTCTCTCTTGTTCATGCTCGTTAGTCCAAATGCAAGTTTCTATATACCAAATTGAAAGAAATTTAGTATAGATTTCAAAAATAAAGTTAATAACAATATTTGGAGTCAAGTACCCCTATCAAAACATAAAAGAGCTGAGGGGTTCTTCGGGTTCTACTAAAAGGAGACATCATTTTGAAATTTCGATCACACCAATATGAACGGGGTTCAGTAAAGGTCACGAAAATAACACCCATTTCATAAAAAGATAACATTTACAATGTCTCATTTTTCAAGGGTTTTTCAAAGGAAGTGTAAAAACATCCAATAATGGCTCCCAAGTCAGAAGAGATGCAAAGAGAGGCTCAAACTAACAAGGAGCAGGCTTAGAATTATGGTTACCTCGAAGAAAATCGTGAAGGTAAGATTGGAGGCCTTGTTCTCTACCGAATCCTCAAGATATGTTTTGAAGATCCCATTCTGATTAATGTGTTCCTCTTGGTGTGGGAGTGCAACGACAAACAACGGCAGCTCGCGGTGGCCACCGGTGGTCGTGGGTGGTGGAGAAGAAGCTTGGGGGCGTTGGGGAGGGTTTAGAGGAAGAGAAGAATGAAGAAGTGGCTATTTTCCGTTGTTGCACGTAATTTAAAGCCTGCAACACTCAAATTTTCTGCTTCGGTAAAAAATATCATATCTCACACTCCAGATGTTATGTTGCAAATGGCAACGATCAAGCTGTGGACAGTTGTCCTAGGAACCTCCAGAAAAAAAAATTTAAGATGATCCAACGGTTAATGAATCCGGGAGAGCGATTTTACTGAAATAGGTTTAGGTAACTTTCTTGAGAAACTTCCTTGAGAGACTTCTTTGAGAAGCTTCCTTGAAAGGCTTCTTTGAGAAGCTTCCTTGAGAAACTTCTTTGAGAAGCTAGAGTTTAGCTACACACACCTCTCTAATAACTAAGCTCACCTCCCTGAGAAGCTTCCTTGAAATTAAACATGGATACACTAACACAATAAATAAAATTAAACATCAATTTATAATTAGTAATATTTCAGGGTGTTACACGTAGACATGACAATGGGGCGGGGCGGGTACGAGTATTGTATCCCCAATCCCTTACCCCAACTCCACAACATATCCCCGTATCCGATACCCGACGGGTTTAAGTTTATTGTCCCATCCCTGTACTCGTCGAGTATTGGGTATCCTCGACCCCGTCCCATACACCATTCAAATTAGAAAAATATTTTTTTGTAAAAAAAATATTAAAAATTTGATTTTAGAAAAAATAAATTGATTGTTAAACATTTATTTTTAACTACTTATATTAATAAATTTTTTATAGCACATGTGTCTATAAAAATAGTTAAGAAAATAATATTAAATTATGTAGAAATTCTAAAATAAAATTAACTATTAATAAAAATTCTATGCCTTTTGATTAAATTATGCAAAAATTATAAAGATTTTAAGTGACAGGGCGGGTTCGGGTTCGGGGTCGGGATCGGTCTTGTAATCCCATACCCGTACCCGTACTCGACTTTTGGTTATTGAGAAAAACCCGAACCCGAACCCATACCCGGTCAACTCGGGTATTACCCGTCAAAGTCGAGACGGATTCGGGCGGGTACCCACGGGTACGTGTTTTCTTGCCATGTCTAGTTACACGGTGAGTTATTAAGGGCCCTAGGCCCTATACCCGAGTCCATGGGAACATAGGAAGTGGAGGTGAATCTATGGTCATGCTGAGTCTCCGAGTTCTAGAGATTAGGCAATTCTCAAAGCTTTTGCATGTTTAGAGATTTCTAGAGAGAGAAAGGTCCAAGTTCCAAAGAGTTTTGAGAGCTTTTGTTGTGTGAAGACTAGCAGAGAACGAAGCGTGAAGAGGAAGTCATCCTGAGAGCATGAGATGAGTCTGTGAGTGATTGTGAGGTTCTAGAGGTGGAGGAGACATCCCCACTACTTGTATTTCTTCAATCCTTCATTTTTCTCTTTTCTTTGTTGTAAAGGAAGCTTCCTAGATATGGAGAGCTAAATCCTCTGTTGGTTCTTCCTTGTAGGTACTTGATATAAATACATGTATATCTATTTAATGATGTTTTATGTGTTTTCTGTGCTATCAGTACGTCATTTCAGTGTGCTTTTGCCTTGATCACGAAGATGCATGCTTTGTTAGGATCATTCAACAGTGGAAACTGGTCAGATTCTTAGAACTTGATAGGACGGGGCTAGTTTATCGTATTATCACGAGGGATCGGGGTACGGTAACCTAGTTGTTGCATGTTTGTCTTAATGCGGTTCTGGTCGATTTTAGTCTAACAAGAGGAATCTAAGGACGATGCTTGATCAAGATTAGGCTAGACTATCATAAGGAATCAGGGTTTAGCATTTCAGGAGACACCATAGAACACACGGGCATTGTTAAGTAGAGAATATTTTTATAACATCAGGCACCTAATAGAAAGACCAACGTGTTGTCTACTTGTCTTTACACATCATTACTTACGTGATTTTCTTTTTAATAGTTAGTTTACATACCTATTCATAGTCCACACATATTTTTTAATACTAGACACCTATTCACTGAATATAGCTTTACCAAGTAACACAAGTTCCCTGAGAGTTCGATACTTGGTTCTTACTGTTTTATACAACTTGCGTGATCCGGTGCACTTGCCGGGTTCGAACAAGTTTTTGGTGCCATTGCCGAGGAACTTCTTTTTATTTGGAAAGTTAGTTTAGTCTTAGGTGTCTATTCTTTATTCTTTTATTACTTGTGAATATTTGTTTTTGTTAATGTTTGTTTTCCTCTTGACTAGGTGACTGCTTCTCTTGTTTGTGCTTTGTATGCATAGTAAATATTCTACAAATGATTTAGTTCCATGAGATTTAGAGATTCAAGCCAATTGTAGGGGAAAACACTAAGCGAAGATGAAAAATCTTGCAATACAGAACGACACCACTAAGTTTCAAGGGAACTCATTAGAACTTACAGCAATAAGTTTTGTTTTTTTTTTTATTATTTAGTACTTTTATTTTTCTCACTGATTCTGTTTAACTTTTTCTTTCTTGAGAGTCTATCCTTCCAGTGTTGAATTTAAGAAGAACTTATTCCATGACAAAATTTTAGAAATGGAAGAGCTTTTTAAGAGGTGGAATGAATATCTTGATAGCACACGATCAAGGGTCAGCCAACCACCATTGATCAATTGTGATTTTTGTGGAGGAGAGCATTACAATGACAATTGTCATCTCTACTCCACGAATGACTCTAGGTGGGAACAAGAGTTAAGTCCTTACAATCAATATGAAGAATAAAGAACTCCTAATCTTGAAAGTGTGTTTAAGGAATTCATGGCATACCATGCTAAGTCAAAAGCCAATCAAAATTCAATGAAAAATCATGAAATTCATTTTGGCAAGAGCTACTCAATAGAAAATTTTCAAGGGGGACCAGAGTTACAACCTTACTATTAAAATGAAGCAGAAAGAGGTTTCAATCTGGACAATTTGTTGATGCAATTCAAGGAAACAACTAAATCAACACAACGAGCATTCCAAAGTGCAGAAATCCAGGTTGGTGAGCTGGCAGAAAAAGTGACTCAATTTATGGTCAGAAGTGAAAAAGACTTTGTAGAGGTTGAAGCTCAAGAGGAAAACCATGTAAAAGAGCATGAGTCAAGAGAAAAAGATGAAGAGAAAGATGAGGAACAAGCACAACAACAATGGGAGAAGTACTCAACAGTAAAAAACCAACAAGAAAGTATTCTCCAAATCAATAACCTTCCTCATCAACTGATTTTCAAGAAAGGAAGGCAAGGAAAGCATGAGGAAACCTTAAGTGCAATTCTTTCTTTAATCACTAACACATCTCCTACAATGATTTGGAATGTACTTCCAGAATACATGAAGTTCATGGAATTTCTAGCTAAAAGGCAAGACTACAAGGAAGATGTCTTCTATGTGACTTTCATGCCACCTTGAAGGCATTAAGCTATGCGTCAAGCTAATGACGTTAAAGAAGCGCTTCCTGGGAGGCAACCCAGTGTTGAGTTTCTTTTCATTTTGTTTCTCATGCATTGCATATAGTTGGAATTTGCTTGCTGATCATTGAAAAAGGGGGTATATCAACTTGTTTTGAATGATAGATATAGGGGTTTCTCTTGAAAGAGGACTGATTTTTAACTCAGAATTTTTTTTTTCTGAAAAATAGTCCTCTCGCTAAGCCAAATTGCTCTAGCTGAGCATATAGCTATCATGCGCTAAGCGAACCATCATTAAGCTAAGCCCAATTCAGTTTGATTTGAATTGGGCTAAGCCAGTAGTCACTGCGCTAAGCCTAATATGTATGCGGCCTGTATTTGGCTAACTACTCGCTAAGCCAAAGACCCCTGTACTATAGGATGCATTTAATTCGCTGAGCCGGCCCTGATCATGGCTTAGCGAAATTTGCAGGAATTTTTATCTGCACAACTCGCTGAGCGCAACACTTTGCGCTAAGCCAAAAAAAAAAACAATCAAAGAAAATGTGTGCTATTGTAGTAAGGTCAAATGCAAATTAAAGTGAAAGGCTGGTGAGAAAGCTAATTGTATTGAAAGAAATATTTGGATGGGTCTAGGATTTGTGCTCTCTTAGAATCTAAGCCTTTGAATCCTAGAAAAACCAATTATTTTTGTAGCCAAACCTCACTACAAGCCTATAAAAGTCCATTTGGTTCTATTTATGCATTTCTGACTTAATGACATGAGATGGAGTTCAAAGATTTGACCTCTTGCTAGTTGCTATTAATGAATAGCTTAAACACTTGTGCTTGAGTGAAACAGAAGCCATGAGACTGTGGTTTAAGCTGCTTTCCTTGATATCTGTCTTATGCCTAACTTCATCTAATTGTACAAGTTACATTTTATTCTTCTCTTTGAATAACTGCATGCTTTGGAAAGACAAGTGATGAGGGCACTTTGCTTCATTCTTTTATCATGCAATCAATAACGTTTGTGCATACACCTTTGTACATAGTCACTGCATATTCTTGTCACTTGGGGACCAGTGAGCTATTCTTTATTTGCCTGAGGACAAGCAAAACTGTAAATTTAGGGGAAATGTTAGTCGATGAATATGACTAACTTTTGTGTATAAAACCTGCGTAAATTATATCAAACTCCTCCAATTTATGGTTATTTTGTAGTGTTGTAATTGCTTTTTGTTAAAGATAAACAATAAATACTTAGTACTCCCATATTGTGTGTTTAATAACCATTTCCTCTCAATTTTAGGTTAATTAGGCATGTTTGTGAAGTGCTGATTTTCATTCGCTCGCTAAGCCACTCTTCTGGGTTATACCCCTCCATGGCAAGAATAGCCAAAGTGGTCAAAGTCTCGACACAAGATTTGGACCGAGTAAAACAAAATAGAAATGGGGTGATCAGACTACCAAGGAAGCACTTGGAAGAGAAAGTGAAGGCTTTGGTGGATCAAGGTGAATGGGCTTCATTCATTGATGTCTTAGCACTATTGGTGTTCAGAGTCGTCCTCTTTCATTATGTGGATGGGCTAGTGGATCTAGCGCTATTCTTGATAACTTAATTTTCTCTCAAAAGGACAAACTTTCAGGAATGATGAAATGAGGTCACATGAATGTCTGTACTTTTTCATTTGAAACACAGTCAATCAAACATTTTTTTTAACTTTTTACTTTTTGTTTTGAACTTTACTCATCGTTTTACGACACCCTCAAAAAACATGTAGAACAAGCAATTTCTGATTGAACAGTCTTTGAATAGTCTTGTAAGTAAATTGACAATTACAAAATTACAAAAAGGTCCTCAATTTTGGTGGTTGTTCTCTCTTTGGTGATTCACTCAATTTGTAGTGCTTCTTAGTCCAATAGCTCTTAAGGTGGTTGGCCCCTTGCTTCTTGACTCAAATTCTTCAAGGGATGGCACCAATCCTCCTTTCCAATTCCCTATATGGCAACTCACAAACAAGGAAACAAAGAGACAAGCAATAACCAAAGACCAAAAAACAATGAAATGAAAGCTAAACCAATGGAGTTTTAACAAGACAATTTTTTCAAGGATTATTCAACAATTAAAGCAATGAAAAGGACATAGAAGCAAGCTAGGACTCAAAAAGAAATTTAGAATGGCTCTAGAGTAGAGTAAAAAAAACTATAAAAAAAAGACTCAACAAACCTCTAGCTTTGACACTTATTTTCACACTAATTTTCAATTGAAATTTCGGAACTAAGATTGGTATAAAATAAGCACCAATTATAGAACAAATTTTGAGCCAAAACAACAATCACACTTCCCTTTCACTTTTTTTTTCTGGACACTGATTTTTCTAACAACTTGTGTGATTTTTATTATTTTTTCCTTTAATCCAAATCACTTGATTCTTTTTTTATAATTTTTTTCCAGATGTCTAGAAAATTTAGTAACACTTTCAGCTCAAAATTCGTAGTGAACAATTCCCAATAATTTATACACGTTCGTGTGTTCAAGCTTCCAGCACCAGCGATTTCAACCTAGAAATCAAGAGTAGTGTTTATGTTGCTTAAGGCTTGGATAGTTACAATTCAACCTAGAGCCATGAGCAAAAAGCTCCAAGAGGATTGGGCTAGAGCTACTGAAGAAGGCCCTAGGGTTCTCATGAACCTCAGGGTAGATTTCTGAGCCCATGGGCCAAGTTTGGGTCCAATTCTCTTTGTACATATTATACTAGGATGTCATTATATTTGATCCTTGTATTTAGGGCTCCATATTGTAGGTAGGGTACCCTAGAAATATAGGAATTTTTAGCCCTTGTATTTTAGGGCACCTAGACAAGTTTTTGTATTAGGGGTAGTTTTGTAATTTCACATGCACTAAGCGAATATTTGATGTGTGTGGTTGGAAATAAATTTAATTGAATTGGTAGAAGCCCAATCCAATTAAATTTTCGAGGGGGAGGTGAGAATTTGCTTACTACACCTCATTGCCACATCATATAGTCACACTTTGTGCATGTCCTTCATGCTTTACATGTCTCATGACACCTAAGCACACTTAGTGGAGAATCTTGGAATTGATCTTGGATTAGTGGGTTGAACCATAACTAAAATTCACTAATCATAATTAGTAAAATTTTGGCTCCAAAGTTTGGCTCCACAAATTCAATTTCAAATTCAAGTGAAATTTGAATTGAAATTCAAATTTCCCTCCAATTTTGTGTGACACTTAGGCTATAAATAGAGGTCATGTGTGTGCATCTTTTTTAAACTTTGATCATTTGAATATTAAACTTCAGATTTCAAAGCTCATTTAGAGCACAAAATTTCGTGCTCTTCTCTCCCTCACCCTTCATTCATCTCCTTCTTCCTCCAAGCTCTTATCCATGGCCTCCTATGGTGGTGAGCTTCTTCTAGACTCATCTTCTCCTTGAAGTGGCGTCTCCTCTCTCTCTTCCTTTCTTCATTCCGCTGCCATTCATCTTCCAAGAAGCAAAGGAATCCATTGATGAAGAAGATCCTAGGCCTACAAGCTCCAATGGAGCTTGCATCACCATGTGTGTGCATTTTTTTCGACTTTGATCATTTGAATATTAACTTCAGATTTCAGAGCTCTTTTAGAGCACAAAATTGCGTGCTCTTCTCTCCCTCTTCCTTCATTCATCTCCTTCTTCCTCCAAGCTCTTATCCATGGCCTCCTATGGTGGTGAGCTTCTTCTAGACTCATCTTCTCCTTGAAGTGGCGTCTCCTCTCTCTCTTCCTTCTCCATTCCGCTGCCATTTATCTTCCAAGAAGCAAAGGAATCCATTGATGAAGAAGATCCTAGGCCTACAAGCTCCAATGGAGCTTACATCATGTGGTATCTAGAGCATCTTCATCTAGGTGATGTTCTTTTGCTTCCTCTATCTTTTTGTTCGGTGAATTCTCTTTAATTCCTTGTTCTTCATCTTATTCTCCATGTATATCCTCCATTGTTTTGTGTTTTGGTGCTTTTTAGAGTAGATTCAAAAAAAAATAAACCGATTAAATCTTAGATCTACACTTGTTCTTGCATTTCTATGGTTCTAATTTTGTAGATCTACTCTTGAATCTTGTTTTTGGGTTGATTTTAGGTTCTATCATTTTTCATTTATAATATTCTTGTGCTGAACCTTAGATCTAAATGTTCTTCCAAAATATTGATTAGAAAATAAAAACACAAAAATCTAAGTGTAAATCACTTAATCCATGTTGTCTTAGAGTCATGTTTAGTCATAGTAATTGTCACATTATGTTCTAAGTTTGTGTTGAATTTTTATTTTGTTTATTGAATTATAGATACATTTATTCATGTATTCTTGTCATTCTTAGCCTATCTTTTGAATTTTGAGTCTAATTCATGCATGTTATTTAGTTCATAACATGTTCTAAATCAATTCCTAGAAGTAGTCTTGTTGTTGAACTCTTTTTTTTTTTTTCTAAGTTTCCTACATGGTGCCAATGATGAAGTTGAGTTGTGGTGCTGAGTTGTGGCTGGATTTGTGAATCAAATAAGTCTTAAGCTCTCTTGAATTGTGTTATTCAAGATAATTGAGTGTAAGCAAACAAAAATTGTAACTATCCAAGCCTTAAGCAACATAAACACTACTCTTGATTTCTAGGTTGAAATCGCTGGTGCTGGCAGCTTGAACATACGAATTTGTATAAATTATTGGGAATTGGTCACTACGTGTTTTGAGCTGAAATTTTTACTGAATTTTCTAGACATCCGGACCAAAATTATAAAAAAGGAACCAAGCAATTTGGGTTAAAGGAAAAAATAAGAAAAATCAAACAATTTGGCAGAAAAATCAGTGTCCAAAAAAAAAGTGAAAAGGATGTGTGCTTGTTGTTTTGGCTCAAAATTTGTTCTATAATTGGTGCCTATTTTATACCAATCCTAGTTCTGAAATTTAAATTGAAAATTATTGTGAAAACAAGTGCCAAAACTAGAGGTTTCATGAGTCTTTTTTTAGAGTTTTTCTACTCTACTCTAGAGCCATTCTAGGTTTCTCTTTGAGTCCTAGCTTGCTTTTTTGTGCTTTTCAATGCTTTAATTGTTGAATAATCCTTGGAAATTTGTCTTGTTAAAACTCTATTGGTTTAGCCTTCATTTCATTTTTTTGGTCTTTTCTTATTGCTTGTCTCTTTGTTTCCTTGCTTGTGAGTTGCCATATAGGGAATTGGAAAGGAGGATTGGTGCCATATCTTGAAGAATTTGAGTCAAGAAGCAAGGGGCCAACCACCTTAAGAGCTATTGGACTAAGAAACACTCCAAATTGAATGAAACACTAAAGAGAGAATAGCCACCACAATTGAGGACTTTTTTTTTGTAATTTTGTAATTGGCAATTTGTTTTGCTTTCAAATTTTGTAACAAAAAGGCCTTTCATTGGAAGTAAGTTGGGAGCCTCCAATAGGTCACCCTACTTCCATTTGTGTGTAATAATTTTAGGCAATTTTCCCTTAGGATAGTGAGTGTTTTGTTGGGAACCTTAAATGAGGTCATCCAAACCGCCTAGTTTGCATTTCTTGCACTTTAATTTCTTGCCTACTTTCATAGCTTATTTCCTTTACCCTCCATTGTCAAACCGCCTAGATAGCTTGCCTTTTACCAATTAGTTTTTACCTTATCTTTCACACCTCTTTTAGTGTTTATTTTGGCTAGTTTCAACCATAGTTTCTTTTACCTTTTGTTTTCAAACCCCCAACAAGAAAGAACCATAACTTAGGAACCAACATGAGTCTTCATTCTTCATCTAGTGTTAATGGTGAGGGTTCTACTCCTAAGGACCCCTTGTATAAGATATTAGATGAGTTGAGATCCCTTAAGTTGTGGAAAGAAAAACAAGAGAGAAAAGAAAAAGGTAAAAAAAGAGTGGAAGAAATAAGTCAAGATGAAAGAGAGAAAATAAGAGAGGAAAAAAAAAAGAAAAATAGTGAAAGAAATGAAAAGAGAAAAACATGCCTCATTTAGTAGTCATGACTCTTGCAAGAGTTTAAGTGAATAACTTAGCGACTATTATAGAGGGCATCATAGTTCACATACTAAACATCACTCCCAAAGAAGAGAAAAGGATAGAAGGCCTCAAGAGGTTAACATTAGCCTCCCATATTTCCATGGAAAAGATAATGTTGAGGTCTACTTATATTGGGAAATGAAGGTTGAACAACTCTTTGCTTGCCATCATATTAGTGAAGAGAGAAAAGTTCCATTGGCTACCCTTAGCTTTCAAGGGTATGCCCTCTATCGGTGGACTTCCCTTGTTAGGGAATGAAGGATTCATGGGGATCCTCCAGTAGAGTATTGGAATTATCTTAAGAGTGCCCTATGGAAGAGACACATTCCCTCCTACTATGAGAGGGAGCTTATGGACAAGCTCCAAAGGCTTAGACCAGGGAGTATGAGTGTTGAAGAATATAGACAACAAATGGAACTACTCCTTTTAAGAGCTGGACTTAGGGAGGAGGAAAGAACAAGCATAGCTAGGTTCCTTAGTGGGCTTAATATGGAAGTGAGGGACAAGGTTGAACTCCTTCCATATAGGGACCTAGATGAGCTAGTCCAACTTTGTATAAGAGTGGAGCAACAACTTAAAAGAAAGCCTTCTTCAAAATCTTATGGCTCTCACTCTTATCCAAGGAAGGATCAAGCCCATGGAATTTTAGGGGCTGCACCCTCAAAACCCAAGGAAGATAAGGGTAAGACCATAGAGAAATACACCCCTAAGACTAGTTCCCAAGAAAGGACTAGCAACATTAAATGCCCCACAAAGAAAACCATGATCATGAGGGGTCAAGACATTTATAGTAGTCAAGAGGAGACTACTTCTTGCCCTTCGTCTAGTGGAAGTGAAGATGAAGTAAGGGGTGAAGAGTCTAGTGAGGAAGTCTACCCCCGTGAAGAAGGTGACCTCTTAATGGTTAGAAGGCTCCTTGGAGGTCAATCTTGTGATCTATCTCAATCCCAAAGAGAGAACATCTTTCATACAAGATGCAAAATTTTAGATAAAACTTGTTCTCTCATTGTGGATAGTGGATCTTGTTGCAATTGTTGTAGCACAAGATTAGTTTCCAAATTGAACCTCACTATCATTCCCCACCCAAAACCTTATAAACTTCAATGGCTCAATGAGCAAGGGGAAATGATAGTTAACCAACAAGTGAAGGTACCTTTCTCCATTGGGACATATAAGGATGAAGTTAATTGTGATATAGTTCCCATGGAGGCAGGACATATTATTTTAGGAAGGTCGTGGCAATTTGATAGGAAGATCATTTATAATGGCCTAACTAATGAGATTACCCTCACCCATCTTGGCACTAAATTTGTGTTGCATCCTCAAACACCTTCACAGGTGGCCAAAGATCAACTAACTATGAAAGATAAGAGGGATGAGGAAGAAAAATTAGAAAAACAAAAGAAAAAGAAGGATAGTAAGGTCATGTCTTCAAAGGCCAGGGGGAAGGAAAAAGAGGAAAAGGATTCCTCCAAGAAGATTGTTAAGAAGGAAAATCATTTTGCAACAAAAGGTGATATTAAAATAGCACTCCATCTTAAACAATCTTTCTACCTTCTCCTATCAAGGGAAACATCCCTTAGCACTGCCACAATTCCTACATTTGAGACCTTACCCCCAAAGGTCCAAGAACTCTTACATGAATTTGGTGATATATTTCCCAAAGAGATACCCCCTGGGCTACCTCCTTTAAGGGGAATAGAACACCAAATAGATTTAGTCCCAGGAGCAAGCCTTCCTAATAGGTCAGCCTATAGGACTAACCCTCAAGAGACTAAGGAGATAGAGTCTCAGGTTAAAGAATTGTTGGAGAAGGGCTGGATCCAAGAGAGCCTAAGCCCATGTGTTGTGCCAGTGTTGTTGGTGCCCAAAAAGGATGGTACATGGAGAATGTGTACAGATTGCAGGGCTATCAACAACATCACTGTAAAGTATAGGCACCTCATTCCTAGACTTGATGAGTTGCATTGTGCCAATATCTTTTCAAAAATTGATCTTAAAAGTGGTTATCACCAAATCAGGATGAAAAAGGGTGATGAGTGGAAAACTGCTTTCAAGACCAAGTTTGGTTTGTATGAATGGCTAGTGATGCCTTTTGGGCTCACTAATGCACCAAGCACCTTTATGAGGCTTATGCATCATGTCTTAAGGGATTTCATAGGTAGATTTGTAGTTGTTTATTTTGATGATATTTTAGTGTACAGTAGGAGCCTAGATGATCACATAGGACATTTCAGGCAAGTTCTTTCAGTCCTTAGGA
Organism: Glycine soja; assembly: GCF_004193775.1. Taxonomy (NCBI): domain Eukaryota; kingdom Viridiplantae; phylum Streptophyta; class Magnoliopsida; order Fabales; family Fabaceae; genus Glycine; species Glycine soja. The sequence goes on from NC_041011.1 coordinate 24,208,365, forward strand.
AAAACACCCTCTATGCAAATATAGAGAAGTGTACCTTTTGTGTAGATAATATAGTCTTCTTAGGTTTGGTAGTTGGTAGAAATAGGGTCCAAGTGGACCCTGAGAAAATCAAGGCCATCCAAGAATGGCCCACCCCAGAAAGTGTGGGAGATATTAGGAGCTTCCATGGGTTAGCAAGCTTCTATAGAAGGTTCGTTCCTAATTTCTCTACAATTGCATCACCTCTCAATGAGCTGGTGAAGAAGAATGTGGCATTTACCTGGGGTGAAAAACAAGATCAAGCCTTTGCTTTGCTCAAAGAAAAGCTTACTAAGGCACCTGTTCTAGCTCTTCCTGACTTTTCTAAAACTTTTGAGCTAGAATTTGATGCCTCTAGAGTGGGAGTTGGAGCTGTATTGTTACAAGGTGGGCACCCTATTGCTTATTTTAGCGAAAAACTTCATAGTGCCACCCTTAACTACCCCACCTATGATAAAGAACTTTATGCCTTAATAAGAGCCCTCCAAACTTGGGAACATTACCTTGTTTCCAAGGAATTTGTCATTCATAGTGATCATCAATCACTAAAGTACATTAGAGGGCAAAGCAAGTTAAACAAGAGGCATGCAAAATGGGTAGAGTATCTAGAGCAATTTCCATATGTTATCAAATACAAAAGGGAAAAACAAATGTGGTAGCTGATGCCCTCTCTAGGAGACACACATTGTTTTGATCCCTAGGAGCTCAAATTTTAGGATTTGATAATATTAGGGACTTGTATGCTTTAGATGAACATTTCTCTCCCATTTACGAGAGTTGTGGGAAAAAGGCCCAAGATGGATTCTATTTGGCTAAGGGGTATTTGTTCAAAGAGGGAAAGCTTTGCATATCCCAAGGATCAATTAGGAAATTACTTGTGAAAGAGAGCCATGAGGGTGGGCTCATGGGCCACTTTGGGATAGACAAGACCCTTGTCTTACTCAAAGAAAAGTTTTATTGGCCCCATATGAAGAAAGATGTCCATAAGCATTGCACTAGATGTGTGGCTTGTTTATAAGCCAAGTCTAGGGTGATGCCTCATAGGCTATACACACCCTTACCCATCCCATTTGCACCTTGGGTAGACATTAGTATGGACTTTGTCCTTGGGCTTCCTAGAACCTAAAGAGGTGTAGACTCTATCTTTGTGGTGGTGGATAGGTTTAGCAAGATGGCACACTTTATACCATGCCACAAGGTGTATGATGCTTCTTATATCTCAAAACTCTTTTTTAGGGAAGTTGTGAGACTCCATGGTTTGCCTAGGACCATTGTGTCAGATAGAGATACTAAGTTACTTAGCCACTTTCGAAAAACCCTATGGGCTAAGCTAGGAACTAAACTTCTTTTCTCTACCACTTGTCATCCACAAACTGATGGGCAAACAGAGGTAGTGAATAGGTCTTTATCCACCCTTTTAAGGGTTCTTCTGAAAGGCAACCATAAGTCTTGGGATGAGTATCTTCCTCATGTAGAATTTGCCTACAATAGGGGGGTTCATAGAACCACCAAGCAGTCCCCTTTTGAGGTTGTCTATGGGTTCAATCCCCTAACACCGTTAGACCTCATTCCCCTCCCACTAGACACTTCTTTTATACATAAAGAAGGGTAATCTAGGTCAGAGTTTGTAAAGAAGTTGCATGAGAGGGTTAAGAACCAAATAGAGAACCAAACAAAGGTGTATTCAACTAAAGGCAATAGAGGAAGAAAAGAGCTAGTTCTTAATTAGGGTGGCTGGGTTTGGCTCCATCTTAGGAAGGATAGATTCCCTACTAAAAGAAAATCCAAGCTTAGCCCTAGAGGGGATGGACCTTTTCAGGTTTTGAAGAGGATCAATAACGATGCCTATATGTTGGACCTCCCAGAAGAGTATGGAGTCAGCACCACTTTTAACATTTCTGATTTAATTCCTTTTTCAGGTGGAGCTGATATAGAGGAGGAGGAACTAACAAATTTGAGGTCAAATCCTTTTCAAGGGGAAGGGGATGATGCAATCTTGCCAAGGAAGAGACCAGTCACTAGAGCCATGAGCAAGCGGCTCCAAGAGGATTGGACTAGAGCTGCTAAAGAAGGCCCTAGGATTCTCATGAACCTCAGGGTAGATTTCTGAGCCCATGGGCCAAGTTTGGGTCCAATTCTCTTTGTACATATTAGACTAGGATGTCATTATATTTGATCCTTGTATTTAGGGCTCCATATTGTAGGTAGGGTACCCTAGAAATATAGGAATTTTCAGCCCTTGTATTTAAGGGCACCTAGACTAGTTTTTGTATTAAGGGTAGTTTTGTAATTTCACATGCACTAAGTGAATATTTGATGTGTGTGGTTGGAAATAAATTTAATTGAATTGGTAGAAGCCCAATCCAATTAAATTTTAGAGGGGGAGGTGAGCATTTGCTTACTACATTCCATTGCCACATCATATAGTCACACTTTGTGCATGTCCTTCATGCTTTACATGCCTCATTACACCTAAGCACACTAAGTGGAGAATCTTGGAATTGATCTTGGATTAGTAGGCTGAACCATAACTAAAATTCACTAATCATAATTAGTGAAATTTTGGCTCCAAAGTTTGGCTCCACAAATTCAATTTCAAATTAAAGTGAAATTTGAATTGAAATTCAAATTTCCCTCCAATTTTGTGTGACACTTAGGCTATAAATAGAGGTCATGTGTGTGCATTTTTTTTCAACTTTGATCATTTGAATATTAACTTCAGATTTCAGAGCTCTTTTAGAGCACAAAATTTCATGCTCTTCTCTCTCTCTCCCTTCATTCATCTCTTTCTTCCTCCAAGCTTTTATCCATGGCCTCCTATGGTGGTGAGCTTCTTCTAGACTCATCTTCTCCTTGAAGTAGCATCTCCTCTCTCTCTTCCTTCTCCATTCCACTGCCATTTATCTTCCAAGAAGCAAAGGAATCCATTAATGAAGAAGATCCTAGGCCTACAAGCTCCAATGGAGCTTACATCAGCCTAGGCGAGCCAGAGGCTAGTTTGGACGTGCCAAGGTTTAGAAAACCCCCTAAAATGACCCTTTTGGTATCTTTCTCATTCTTGATCAAAACATTGAATGATCATTTGTTTCGCACTGTAACTGGCGTTCAACACCGTAAGTCAACTAACAAGGATCAAAAGATCAACAAATGATAGTCCCCAAATGAAATTACGGTATGACAATACGCAAAGATGTAATTGTGGGAGAATGAGAGGCAAGGACATCAAATTCATCCATTTTATAAGCATTGTGACGGTTTTTTATAGTAATGGCATAAACTTGAAAATCCTAATGAGTCATTGGAGACATCTAACAACAACCCTCAAATTGCCCCATGCATGGTGTCGCTTGACAACATCAGAATTCACAAGCGATTGTCCTCCTCGAATTTCAGTCAGCCCACATCAATTAGACTTTGCACCTTACGTTTCAGGGTCATACAATGCTCAATGGAATGCCCTGGAACTCCTCCATGATAAGCACATGTTGCATTCGAGTTGTATCCTCGAAAAAAATGGAGGTTAAGGAACTTTGGCTAGGATTATGGCTACCATTGCATTATTAAGAAGATATGGGAGCAAATTAGCATACGACACCAAAATTGGGCTGAATTCTATAGGCTTCTTTGCTGGAAAATTCCTTCCCTGGTTGGTGTTTTGGTTCATGTTAAGGGTGGTGTTTGGTATCAGATATGCAGCAGGCAGGTTTTGTGACAGATTTAAGGGTGGCCTTTGTGGATGATTAGGTGTTCTTGGCTGATAGGATGGTGGGTAATGAGAAGGGCTGATATTGGCTGAGTATTGACATTGTTGAGCTAGTAGGAAATTTGGTCATATGGGAACGACAATCACAGTGTGGATTCTTCCCTCCTTCTTATTCTCTCCATTTGCCCCAGGCTTCCCATTCATCAAAGTAGGATAATCAAATTTGCCTCTTCTCAGACCCCCTTCGATCCTTTCACCAGCGAAAACTAAATTGGCAAAGCTTGAAGGCATGTAACTCACCATCTTCTCATAGTAGAACACCAGTAATGTGCCCACTATCATTGTGATCATCTCCATTTCCATCATTGGGGGTGCTACTTGAGCTGCCAGATCCCTCCACCTTTGGGTGTATTCTATGAAAGATTCACGCTCCTTCTTACACATGTTCTGTAGCAGCATTCTATCCAGAGCTATATTAGAATTGTATTGATACTGCTGTTCGACTTTTGGCAAGTGCACCGGATCGCACAAGTAGTATAAAACGGTAAGAACCGAGTATCGAACACTAGGGGAACTTGTGTTATTTGGTAAGCTATTTCAGCAAATAGGTGCCTGGTGTGTAAAGATAAGTGTGAATATGAACAAGTGTATAAACTATCTGTGCAAAAAGAAAGAAAATCACAGGAGTGAATCACCCTAACAAAGCATGCATCTACATGATCAAGGTAAAGGCATACTGGAGTGAAAAGCAGATAGCACAGAGAACACACAAAACAACATTAAATAGATAGAAATATATTTACATTAGGTACCTACAGGGAAGATCCAATAGAGGATTTAGCTTTCTATACCAGGAAGCCTTCTTTACAACAAAGAGAAGAACAAGATGAAAGATTGCAAAAATACAAGTGGTGAGGATGTCTCCTTCACCTCTAGGATCTCACAATCACTCATAAACTCATCTCAAGCTCGCAAATCGGCTCCTGCTTCAAGCTCTAGTCTCAGCAGATCTTCACACAGCAAAATCTCTCAAAACTCTCTGAAACTTGGACCTTTCTCTCTCTAGAAACCCTAGACATGCAAAGCTCTGAATCCCAGTCCAAACTCCCTTTCTAAAATCTGATTTCAAGCTTAAATAGGTGGCCTTGTTCGTGCTCGTGCGCTTAGCACAATTATGGACCGCTTAGCACACATTAGTGAATTTTGGCTTAGTGTGTGCCTTTCTCGCTTAGTGGATGAACTGAAGCGGTTCGCTTAGTGAGATGAAGCGGTTCGCCTAGCGAACCTGTATAACTCATCTTCTTCCAGAGTCTTCCTTGCACTTAGCCCATGAGTGTTGCGCTTAGCGGACGCTCGCTAAACCAACAGATTGGCTTAGTGAGAAGGTGAAAAACAACACTTTCCAAAGCTTGCCTAATTTGCCTGAAATTGAGAGAAAATGATTATTAAACACACAAAATGGAAGTACTAAGTATTTATTACCTATACTTAACAGAAAATACTTATAACACTACAAAATAACCATAAATTGGAAGAGTTTGATACAATTTACACAAGTTTTATACACAAAAGTTAGTCGTATTCACCGACTAACAACTCCCCCAAATTTATAGTTTTGCTTGTCCTCAAGAAAAAAGAGAACAACTCTCTTGTCCTCAAGTGACAATGACATGCAGTGACTATGTACAAAGGTGTATGCTACAAAAGTTACTGATTGCATGATAAGAGAATGGAGTAAAATGCCCCCATCACTTGTCTTTCACAAGGTATGCAGTTATCCAAAGAGAAGAATAAAATGTAACCTGAACAATTAGATGGAGCTAATCATAAGACAGATATAAAGGAAAGTAGCTTAAACCACAGTCTCACGACTACTGTTTCACTCAAGCACAAGTGTTTAAGCAATTCATTAATAACAACTAGCAAGAGGTCCAATCTTTGAATTTCATCTCATGCCATAAAGTCAGAAATGTATAAACAGAATCAGAAAGACTTTCTCAGGCTCTAGTGAGGCTTGGCTACAAAAATTCATTGGTTTTTCTAGGATTCAAAGGTTTATATTCTAAGAGAGCACAAATCCTAGACTTATCCCAATGGTCTTTTTAATACAATTGGCTTGCTCGCTAGCTTTTCACTTTCATTTGCTTTTGACCTTGTTACATCAGCACATTTTTCTTCTTTCTTTTTTTTTTTTAACAGACAACTTATGCATTGTGTGTGCTGATGCATTATCTCTTTCTTTGCATCCCAATTAATTCCACTCCCCCAAATTTGGGGTAAATTTGACTTGAACCATATGCTCTCCTAGAATCTAAGCAAGGTATCTGGAGAGAATCATTTAAGTTCGGGGTTCAAATTATTTACAAACTCATTCAGCTCACAAAGGGTGCAAATGATAGAATTATAATTCAAGGTAAGCTTTTTGGTCAAAAGGCTTGTGTATGTACAATCATGGCCTTCATCATGTTCTCGTTTATACATTTCATTCTAAAATTTAGAGATTCATGCAAAGATTATTACTCATAGCTAGTCGTTTACTCACAGTTTAAGTTCACACTCTCACCGATTTTGGTTCAAGCTTTTCTTTCTCAATCTATCTGTCTACTGACTAACAATTCTAATTGCAAGTTCAGATGTTCTTTCTTTGTCTAACATACACACTTGCTCAAAATCATGAAAAGAAACACAAACTCCATCAAAATCATGCACTCAACTCAAAATAAAAGCATACAACCATTTTCATAAGTCAATAAAAGTGCTTCACTGTCATATCATTGAAAACCAAGTTAAACTGTTCAAAATGCTTCAGGATGAGCAAACTAACTACCCATAAATAAAACTAGCAGTGTATATAAATATAAAAGAAATGTTATATTAAAACCATAATTAAAATAATAATAAACCAAAAAGCAAAAAGTGTCATCAGGAATCAAAATTCCTGTGACTGGTCTTGGGTATCCTGTGTTTGAACATCCTCCTCATCTGTCAGATGCAATACTGGAGTAGCTGGAGGAGAAGTGTCCAAAGTCAGAACTGGTATGGTCTGGCCCTCAGGTATCTCTAAGACAGGAGTGGAAGAGTCTGCTGCGTGCTGAGGTGAAGATGGATCCACCCCTGGAAATGGTGCATCAGCTGATACAGGCACTGGCCCAGGATGAGCAGCCTCATTGGATCTTGTCTCTAATCTTCTTTTCGAAAAATCAACAGCTCCAGGGATGATGGCTTCAGATGAGTGATCATTTTCTGGCTCTAGCTCATGCTATTGAGGTGCCTGGGTTGTAAAACTTTCATTATCCCCCACAAAAGAAGGTCGGGCTCCAAGCCAGACCACCTTCTCAATGAATTGCTCTACACTCATAATTAGCCTTTGTTGAGCCAGTTCTTGCAAGCTTCGCATAATAAGAATCTATCCTTCCAACAGGCTTTGCAATTTGGCATCTAAAGTCTGGGAGCTTTGGGCAGATGGGTCTGCTAAAGCTGGAAGTGGGGCTGAAGTAGAAGATGCAGGGATGCTAGCTATTGGTGCAAAGGAAGAGGGAACATCAGCTGCTCTGAGCTTGGTCTTCCTTGCCTCTGGAAAATTAACTGTTTGGTCATTCGCATTCCAACAGTTCTTTATGATATAGGCTAAGTCAATGACCGGTCTTAGGTTCTCGTAGGAGCTAAGAGCATCAGATCCAACTTCCTTCGATCTACACAAGGCTGTGATTAAAGCTGGGAAGCCTAAGCGAGAAGAGTTAGACTGGGCCATCATGGTCATTTGTCCAGAGATCAAACCGCCAATGTTCATGTCCATTCTTGTGATTAAGCCATAGACCAACCTAGCTCTGTCTGTGTTCAAATTTGAAGTGCGGGAGGTAGGAGCTAGGTTTGAGTAAGAGAAGACGCTCCATGTCTGAGCCAGGGTAGTAAGACCTTTTTTGAGGAGATTCCATGGTTGGCCCTCCGTGTTTAGAATAAAGCCCTTGCCCGGAATGCATAGACTAGCCTCCATCTCTCTGGGATCAGACCTTAATCTGCAAAATCTAGAATAAGTGGGTAAATATTACCCCTCTTCTAATAACACTGGAGTATGGAGGAACTCATTTAGGCTGTTTGCATCTATCTTGATTAAATGGCCTCTTATTCTAGCACATTTGGGAGCTTGATCTGCTGGACTATAGAAATTGGCATAAAATTCTTTAACCACTGTCACATCTATGCTCCCTTCCTGAAGGTTGGAGAGGCATTTGTGAAGGTTTCACCTCTCCAATTCTGCTTTAAACTCGTCGAACTCAGAATGATAAAGTTCCACATTCCTTTTCGGAAGGATCCTTCGGTCTAAAATATTATCGATATATAAGTTCCAGGCTTCCTCTAATTGAAATGTCTTGTTATCATTCTGATCCTGTGGCCTAGAATCCCTACTCTTACGTTTCTTAGAGGCCATCTGCATATGAAGGAACCAAACAATTAATTAGGACACAAGTAATTCAAATTTCAAAAACTGAAAAAGACACTGGCCGCTTAGCGAGACATGGTCCGCTTAGCTGGCCTTTGAAAAAAAAAAAAACACTACCGCTTAGCGACATGTGGAGTCGCTTAGCGGAAGTTTCAGAAATTTAGCTTCTGTAGAATTGGCTTAGTTGGACAGTGCCCGCTAAGCTGAACATCTGCCGCAAGGATATGTGCTAAGCTCTTTAAAGGTTGCGTTTAGCGGCACCAACTCTTCAAAAATTTCACTAAGTATTGGGAGCTTAGAGAGCAAAGCTCGCTTAGCTCAGCGGATGCCGCAACAAATCATGCTTGGCCCAGGAAAGCTCGGCTTAGCACGCGGATAACAACAAAAAAATTGTCTAAGTTACCTGGGCTTAGCGATTCAGCCTCGCTTAGCCACAGGCATCTCAACAAGAGGATGAGTGTTCATCCTCAAAAGATGAACTTGCTTAACGCGGTAGGTGCGCTTAGCGAGTTCTTCTGAGAACGCCTATATACACAATGAGTACTGATGAACTCGCTTAGCGTAGTATGCTCGCTTAGCGAGTTCATCGCATTTTTTCAGAAAACACAGAAAACGCTGTTCGTTTTCTTGCACTTTTCAAGCCTCTAAAAGGCATATCAGACATGCAATGTGTGCATCATACTCAATACAATATACAAGCGTATATAGTCCTAATCTTAAACTAATTCTAACAAAACATAAAAACCCTAAAAATCTAAAACTCTAGTTGAAGTATTCTACCCTAAAGTTTAGACAAGAGAAAGGGAAAAAGAATCAAGGAACTTGCTTGGATTGTTAATGCTTTGGGATTGGAAGTAGACAACACAAAGAGAAAGCACAGATGCAAAATGTGCAAATTTTTGAGAGAGAGAGAGAGAGAGCCTAATCTTAAACTAATTCTAACAAAACATAAAAACCCTTAAAATCTAAAACTCCAGTTGAAGTCTTTTACCCTAAAGTTTAGACAAGAAAAAGGGAAAAAGAATCAAGGAACTTACTTGGATTGTTAATGCTTTGGGATTGGAAGTAGACAACACAAAGAGAAAGCATAGATGCAAAATGTGCAAATTTTTTAGAGAGAGAGAGAGTACAGAGAAGGGGTTTCCAAAATCTAGCAAGTGTGAGTGTAACTACTATTACACCCAGTTAAGCAATTCTTGACACTTTTGCTTAGCAGACGTCAGCGCTAAGTGAGCCAGAGAGACGTTTGGTTTCTCAACGAGGCTCGCTTAGCAGATCTGCGCGCTTAGCTGACGTTTCAAATTCAAAATCAGTTTTTTTTTTAACAGAGGCTTGGCTTAGCGTGAGGATCATACTACTTAGAGAGGTTTGTAGATCCAAAAAGCTATAGCTCTCGCTATGCCAGGCTCTGGCTGGCTTAGCTAAAATGATGCATCTTAAGTATAGAGGAGCATGCACTTAGCTGATAAGGACTTGCTTAGCGTTCACATTGCCGCAATGAATTCAGCTTAGCTGTCATGACTGGTGCTTAGCTTCATGAACCTCAGATCTGGCCGTAAGGAATTGCGCTTAACGACACTGAGTCGCGCTTAGCCAAGGATAAGGTGTCGCTTAGCCGAATTCAGATCAAATTCGATTAGGCTCAGCTTGGCCTTGGCTACCTTAGTAGAATGAATGAGCCTTAGATGCAAAGGTTGAGCGCTAAGCACTTGAGACTCCCGGCTTAGCACATGAACAGAGATGCGCTTAGCGCAAGGCTTGTGCTTAGCGAAAGGACTGTTTTTCTTTTTTTTCAAAAAAATGTTTTCTAAGTTATTTTTCAGTCCTTTTTCTGAGAAATTGAAACCCTTATGTTAAACATTCAAAGATAGGCTGATATACTCCTATGTACAGATTATACAACAAGTTCCAAATGATTAAATGCATGAAAAACAAAGATAACAGAGATTAAAATTGGGTTGCCTCCCAAGAAGCGCTTCTTTAACGTTATTAGTTTGGCGCTTTTACCTCACTGGGTGATCTTATGTTTTGATTCTTACTTTCAGAACCTCTTGACCTCCTTCCATTACCTATAAGAAGACATTGTATTCTAGAGCAGGCTTGTCTTCAACAAACAAATCAAAATCAATTTTCTGATCTTCAAAACCTAGCTCCAGCTTCCTCTTCCCCATATCAACTATGCAGCTTGCGGTCAACATGAATGGCCTTCCCAATATTACAAAGATGTCAGTATCTTCAGAGATATCCATCACCACAAAGTCTGCCGGGAAGATAAAATGTTTTACTCTGACCAACACATCTTCAATTACTCCATATGGCCTGCTAATGGAGCGGTCAGCTAGTTGTAAAGTCATTCGAATGGGCATTATTTCCAACTCTCCCAATCTTCTGCACATGGAGAATGGCATCAAATTGATACTAGCTCCCAGGTCAATAAGAGCTTTTCCCACATTGACTTCTCCAATTGAACAAGGAATAGTTACACTCCCAAGATCTTTATGCTTGGGTGGAAGGATCTTTTGGATCATAGCACTGCAGTTTCCTTACACTATGATGTTTTCTTGATGAATATATTTATGCTTCCTTGTTAACATATCTTTCAAGAATTTAGAGTAGAGTGGCATACGCTGCAAAGCTTCTCCGAAGGGCATGGTTGTTTCCTATTTCCTGAAAATATCTAAAAATCTCGCTAGATGACGATCTTTTTCTTTCTTGGAAGGTACCACAGGATATGGTACTTCCACACCTTCATCCACAGCTTTTTCACTTCTACTCTTCTTTGCATTCTTATTATTTTTTCTCTTAATTTTCATTTTTTTTCATTTTCTATTTCTTTTTCTTTTTCTTGGTCCTTCAATTCTTTATTCTTGACCATTATTTGTTCTTCCTTTTCTTGATTACTTTCACCTCTCACCTCATTTTTCTTACCATCAGTACCTTTCTTGTCAGCAGTTTTCTTCTTATGCACAACACTATCCGCATCCTTAGCCTCCACAAACCTTTTACTCCTTGTCATCACAGCTTTGCATTCTTCCTTAGGATTTTGTTCTATATTTTCCACAAAACTGTTGGATGACTTGTCAGCCATCTGCTTGGCCAATTTTCCCACCTGGACCTCAAGGTTCTTCAGTGCTGACTCAGTGCTTTTATGATTTGACATTGTTACCTGCATAAACTAAGTGAAGGTCTCCTCCAACTTAGTAGTCCTTTGGAATATGTTAGGTCCTTGTTGGATTGGCCTGTTTGAAGGCCCACTCTAGTCTTTGTTGAACTGGTTACCAGGGTGTGTCCTCCATTGTCCTTGTTGATTATAGGGACCCTGCTGGAAGCCTGAAAATCCTCCTTGAGTATACCCTTGTCGCTATTGATTTCCCATATAATGAAATTCTTGAGTGTTTTCTTCAGTGGAAATACATTGGCCTGTTTCATGAGCCTCACCACAAATGGTACAATCTGTAACCTGCAAAATAGAAGAATGCGTAGGTTGACCCATAGACAACTTAGTTGGCAGCTTACTGAGTGTTTCTGTTAATATCTCAAGTTGCTTAGAAAGCAACTTGCTCTGTGCCAATAAAGCATCATGTGATGATAGCTCTATCAAGCTTTTCTTCGTGGGTTGATGGGTTCTGTCTCGTAAAATGGCATGATCACTGGCTGACATGTTCTCAATCAGCTCAATTGCTTCTTCCAGGATCTTCAGTTTTATCTTTCCCCCTGCAGAAGCATCTAATAGTTGCTTGGTTTGTGGTCTAAGCCCATCTATAAACATATTCAATTAGATTGGCTCGGAAAACCCATGAGTGGGAGTTCTTCTCAACAAGCCTCTAAACCTCTCCAATGCTTCACTCAGAGATTCATCAGGAAACTGATGAAATGAAGAGATTTCAGCTTTCCCTTCCGTAATCTTGGACTCTGGGAAGTATTTCTTTAGGAACTTTTCAACAATTTCTTCCCAGGTTTTCAGACTGTTACCCTTGAATGAGTGGAGCCACCTCTTGGCTTCTCCTGCCAATGAAAATGAGAAAAGGTTGAGCCTAATAGCTTCGTCTGGTACACCGACAATCTTAACAATGTTACATATTTCAATGAACATTTCCAAGTGTGCATAGGGGTCTTCATTAGGTAATCCTTGAAATAAGTTCCCCTGTATTAACTAAATTAAGGAATGTGGGTAGTTAATGTTGTTAGCTTGCACTTCAGGATGTGCAATGCTGGTGAAAAATTGTGGTACTGAACTACTTGAGTAATCCTCAAGGGTAATCCTCTGGTCATTCCCTTGATGATGGTGAATCAGGTGATAGTGAGTCAGAGAAATGAGTCTCTTCCTCAAGAATGGATGCAACTGTTCTGTCTTGCAGAAGCTTCCTTCTCCTCTCGGCCCTGTTCCTTCGCAATGTAGCTTCAATTTCTAAGTCCAGAGGAACTAAATTGCCTATGGGAGATCTATGCATATACAATACTAACAGAACAACAGTTATCCAGTTTAACAAGAAAAGACAAATAGGAATTATGAACAAATATTCAAAAAAACAATCAAAGAATAACAAATAAAGAATAGACACCTAAAGACGAACTAACTTCCCAAATAAAAAGAAGTTCCCCGGCAACGGCGCCAAAAACTTGTTCGGCTTCCGGCAAGTGCACTGGATCGCACAAGTAGTATAAAACGGTAAGAACCGAGTATCGAACACTCAGGGAACTTGTGTTATTTGGTAAGTTATTTTAGCAAATAGGTGTCTGGTGTGTAAAGATAAGTGTGAATATGAACAGGTGTATAAACTATCTGTGCAAAAAGAAAGAAAATCACGCGAGAGAAATGATGTGTAAAAACAAGTAGAGAACACGTTGGTCTTCCTAATAGGTGCCTAATGCTAAAAAGATATTCTCTATCTAACAATGCTCATGTGTTCTTATGATGTCTCCTGAGATACTAAACCCCGATTCCTCATGATAGTTTAGCCTAATCCTAATCAAGCATCGTCAGTAGATTCCTCTTGTAAGACTAAACTCAACCAGGACCGCTTAGCGCACATTAGTGAATTTTGGCTTAGCGCGTGCCTTTCTCACTTAGCGGATGAACTGAAGCAGTGCACTTAGTGAGATGAAGCGGTGCACTTAGCGAACCTGTACAACTCATCTTCTTCCAGAGTCTTCCTTGCGCTTAGCCCATGAGCGTTGCGCTTAGCGGACGCTCTCTAAGCCAACAGATTGGCTTAGTGAGAAGGTGAAAAACAACACTTTCCAAAGCTTGCCTAATTAACCTAAAATTGAGAGAAAATGATTATTAAACACACAAAATGGAAGTACTAAGTATTTATTACCTATACTTAACAGAAAATACTTATAACACTACAAAATAACCATAAATTGGAAGAGCTTGATACAATTTACACAAGTTTTATACACAAAAGTTAGTCGTATTCACCGACTAACAACTGCCTAATGAAGGAAACCATTAAGTCCTTCCAAGAATGGACTCAGGAAGGTTCCAAATTAGTATATCAGGTGACGACTTCCCCAGTAAGACTTTCCTGGAAGAAATGCATCAATAATTTTTCATCTTTCGTGTATGCCCCCATTTTCCTGCAGTACATCTTCAAGTGATTCTTAGGGAAAGTTGTCCCCTTGTACTTATCGAAGTCCTGCACCTTGAACTTTGGAGGGATAACGACGTTAGAAACTAGGCACAGTTCTGCCATGCCAGCAAAAGCATAATCTCTGCCTCCTTCAATGGCCTTTAGCCTTTTCTCTATATGATCAAATTTTCCCCTTTCCACCATAGCAGGAGGCAGTCTTTCCAACGCAAAATGCAAGGGTTGTGGTTGTGGGCGATACTAAGGGCCTCCCAAAGTGTTTAGCAGGGGTACACCACCAACTGCTTGCCGCTCAGTGGCATATCCGAGGCAAGGCTCATAGTCAGCTAGATTGTGGTCTCGGGGTGCTTCATGTGTCTCCCCCATGGGTTAAGAGACATGTGCATGATCAGATTGAGGTTGTTGGCTCTCAATGGGTATGGATGCAGAGTTGTCAACATTCTCATTGGGAGTGTGTGCAACATTGGGTGGTGTATAGTTGGAAGGCAAGCCATATGGTGGGAAGGAATGCTTGTTCTGAACTTGCACAAAATGGGGGCCGCCCGTACTTCCTAACGCTTCGCCTCCCTACCCTATTATATCCAAGACAGGAGGATTTACTATATTGAGGCCAGATGGGTGAGTCGGGTCTACTTCTGTGGCGGTACTTGCAGCAACGACTGTAGCCGCATTAACCTCCATCACTTTTTTCATACTCATCATGGCTTCCATCATTGTGGCCATTTGCTTTTTCATGGCCTCCATGTCGGCCTCCATCTGCTCTTGCACCTCCTCTATTTCACTAATTAGTCTAGCTCTAGCACGCGTTTGGTAAGGGCACCGTAAAGCGTATTCTTTCCTTTTGATAAAAATGATTACAGTTCTAATTTCAAGGAAAGAATGCAATGAGCAATGCAACCAATGTGAAAAGCATGGATGTATGTGAATGATGCATTGTTGAAGTATTGCAAATTTTACACCGAACATACTGTCATACCCTAATTTCGTCTGGGGACCATTGTTTGATGGCATGCAACCTTTGTTTGACCGCTTCGAGGAACTTGACACCCATCGTTAAGCAATCTGTGAAGTTCCGCGACATGTCGGGAGTCGAAAGGAAACATTATTGCGCAATCCGTAAAGTTCCGTAACATTCCAAAAGTCGAAGAGGGGATGGTTGCGTAATCTGTAAACTTTCATGACATTACGGAAAGAAATCAAGTATCGTTACGTAATTCATGAGGTTCCGTAACGTTACAGAAAAAGAATCAACAAAAAAGGGGCAAAGGGGGGTGTATTTAGTAAAATGGGGAATGCAAACAGTAATTTTCAAATCTGGGCCCTTCTAGAGGTTTTTGGGTAATTTCTTGCTTAAGGTGGAAGCAACCTAGCTCACCTGGGCGAGCTGAGCTCGCCCGGGCAAGCTAGGTGGCAACTACCTCCCCCATTTTGTTAAAAAATGGGCTTCCGGGACACTCGTAATGCTTCCATAAAATTCCCATAACCCTAAATAAGCATATTTCACTTAATATGGGTGAGAAGGAAGAGGAAAAAGAAGAAAATCAAGTCCTATAGGCTTCCGTAAAGCTTTCGTAACTTTTCCATAAATTACGAAAGAAGGGGTGAACTTATCAAAATGGGGGGTGCAAATACCAATTTTGATATCAAAAGGGGGTTGTTCTAAGGGTCCCTGATCCCCTTGGCTATGCATTTCAGCTGTTTTGGGTGAAAAAAATTGTTTTCGTTAAGAAAATCCAAACCGAGGTGCTTCCGTAACGCTTCCGAGATGTTTCCGTAAGCAAATCCGTGAAGGTTTTCCTCCGTTCTTCATCCGTTCTTCGTTCTTCAACAGGTAAGTTTCCAAATCCGAGACTTTTTAATTCATTTCTTTTTTTTTTCTTTCATCTTTATTTCGTTCAATTTCGGTTTCTTTTCCTTCGTTTTAACGAGCTTTGACCGATCGTTTAAGCCGTTTTCTCGCCTAATAAATGATAAAATGAATTTCAACCGATCATTTGCGTTGTAATCTCGTTTAATCACTGTTAAAACAAAATTTAACTGATCATTCACGCTATGACCTCGGTTAAACCAAAAAAGGCAAAATAATAATAAAATAATCAAAATATCTTTAAATAAAATAATAAAAAAAATCGATCGGACGTTTTTCTTTGGAAGTTTCCTTGAATGAATTGACTAATAACCAAAGTGAAACTAAGGCTAAAATCAACTCACAAATCAAGCTTTGTCTGCAAAAATCACTGAAAATCGTTTTAAGGTCCAATGCCTTAAACGGTCCTCTTTGCTTTTATCGGTTAACATGGACCGTTAAAAAGCATAAAATCAACACATCACTTTACTGCCTTTTGCGAGAACTACGTAGGTCTGATTTCCTCTTCAATGGAGGATACGTAGGAGCAAAAGCCCCGCTTTTGTCGACCTCATAAGATGGTTAGAGGTTCAACGCCTTAGCTTTTCTCACCAAGTAAAATGGATCATTTTAAAGGTCCAAACGCCTTAAATGACCGCCTTCCAAGTAAAAAGAATCACTTGATTAGCCCCTTTTGAAAGAACTATGTAGGTCTGATTTTCTTATCACAATTGAGGAATACGTAGGAGCAAGGGAAACACCCTTGTCGACCACAAAAAGATAAAAAATACAAAAGGCATAAAAATACATAAAAACGTAAAAAAGGGGAAATAAAACAAATTGAAGTCATGTTTGCACACTTGATTAAAGGTTGTTGTCCTTTGTGATGGACGTGTGGGGTGCTAATACCTTCCCCGTGCGTAAATACAACTCCCGAACCTTTCACACTTAAAGTTCGTAGACCACACCTTTTTTGGGTTTTTCCGACGTTTTCCTTGAATAAACGTTGGTGGCGACTCCGCGCATTTTCCTCCCATGGAAGACGCACCCGTGAGCCCTCGCGTCGCCCTCCAGCCGAAGGGTAGGTTGCGACAGTTGGCGACTCCACTGGGGACTGTTTTTAGAGAGTTAGGCCTTCTAATCTCGTGCAATATTATGACTTCCTCTTTTGTCAATTTCCTTTTATCTCTCTTACGTTCTTGTATAACTCTTTGATGCTTTTAGTTTGTTTTTAAAATGTATGCATGAGGTAAATATTTATTCATTTGATGCACACAAACACCAACATTATTTGCGCACACGGTGAGTTGAAGAGGGACCCTATACCCGGGTCCATGGGAACATAAAGAGTGGAGGTGAATCTGTGGTCATGCTAGGTCTCCGACTTGCTTGATAATAGTGAACCCTCATCTAGAGTTTTTCTCTTCGATAACATATTGTTGTTGGTAGTCCCTACTGCCACAATATGTTTTTCGAAGGGGATGATACCTCTAGAAACCGTCAAGAGAGATATGACCACCTTGGAAATTGTCATTAAAAGGCCTTTTTGTTCCTCCCGTGTAGGTCCCTAAAATAGGGGCACGAAGCAAACACGCTGCGTGCCATTTTAAACACTGCCATGCATGTAGTCCTAAATGTCATGTACGCCTTTGCTTGTAATTATTTATGGATATTGTCGTACTATGTGCATCCCCGTGTTATAATTTTGTGCGTCTATATCATGTCGTCACGCACGAGTTGTACGTTGGTCTCATCTTTTGTCATGAGAAACCGGAGGATCCATATCACCTTCTTAAACTGCACACATGGGACACTGCACCCCCAAATGCGCAAGTAAGAAGATATGATTTTTTGGTCTCTCTGTCCATAAATGCATTCATATCATGCACCGCATAAGCATCTCTTCAAGGCATCATAATGAACATATCATTCCTGCACTTGTCCATTATCATATTCCAGCATCACATTTTGCATGAGTTATTGCATCATCATGCATATGCATTCAACATACTTTTTGTTCTACAAACTGCATACCTTTTGTTTTCATGCATGATCCTTGCATTTTCCTCTGCAAAAAAAAAAAAAACAAAAAAGGAAGCATGAAAATTCATACTACATTCTTAGTTGCATGTGTGAGGTACCATGAGCCAACCATGTTGGGATCATAAACCCATTTCTAAAAAAAATAACAACAAAACAAAATGATTGAGCATGGTACCTAATGCGTGGTTAACTAGGATATGATGTCTCTTCGGGCATCTCAATTTCATAATTACATTTTCCATGCATAGCTTAAAGTATGCCCGAGTCATTCATCCCTATGAAATGTTGTTGAAGTATTGGCGATCAGAATTGCCATTCCTTGGATTATAGGGTTGAACCAAGCTCATGCTTTTACAAAATGGTTCATCAAGTCAGGTTGAAATATGGAAGTAACCATCTTGCAAAAATTGGGGCACAAGATGGATCGAGTTACATCACTGCTTCGTCTACTGCCAAACACATTTGGGACTGTCGATGTCCCTGTTACTTCCAGTTTCACCTTGACGAAGATGTCATGGACCATGTTGAAAATCTAAATTGATTCAACCCCATATCCTGCGTAAAAATTCGCAATACTTCAATTGTGCATCATTCGCATACATCCATGTTGTTCATTGGTTGCATTGCTCATTGCATTCTTTCCTTGAAAAAAAAAGAACTTAATCATTGTTATAAAAAAGAAAAGAACACGCTTTACGGCGGCCTTACCGAACCTGTGTTAGAGCTAGAGTAATGGGTGAAGTAGAGGAGGTGCAAGAGCAGATGAAGGCTGACATGGAGGCCATGAAAGAGCAAATGGCCACAATGATGGAGGCCATGATGAGCATGAAGAAGATAATGGAAGCCAATGCGGTTGTAGTTGCCGCTACCAGCGCTGTTGTTAAGGTGAACCCGACGTCCCCATCAGGCATCAACCAAATGAATCATCCAACCTTAGATATGGTAGGCAAAGATTTGGGAAGTACGGGCGGCCCCCATGATGTGCAAATTCAAAACAAGCACGCCTTCTCGCCATATGGCTTGCCTCTCAACTATATGCCACCCAATGTGGCGTACACTCCCAATGAGAATGTCAATAACTCCACTCCTATACCCATTGAGAGCCAACAACCCCAAATTGATCATGCACATGTCTCTTAAACCGTGGGGGGGACACATGAAATTCCTCACCACAATCTAGCCGACTTCGAGCCTTGCCTCGGATATGCCACTGAAGGGCAAGCAGTTGGTGATATACCCCTGCAAAACACATTGGAGGGCCCTCAGTATCACCCACAACCACACCTCTTGCATTCCATAGGGGGTAAAAACCCTCATGCTATGGCAGAAATGGGAAAGTTGGATCATCCAGGGGAAAGGCTCAGGGCCATTGAAGGAGGTGAAGATTATGCTTTTGCTAACCTAGAACAGTTGTTCCTAGTACCCAATATCATCACCCCTCCCAAGTTCAAGGTGTCGGACTTTGACAAGTACAAGGGGACTACTTGCCCCAAGAACCACCTAAAGACGCATTGTCGAAAGATGGGGGCATACGCAAAAGATGAGGAATTGTTGATACATTTCTTCCAAGAAAGTCTTACTGGGGTAGCTGTTACCTGGTATGCTAACTTGGAATCTTCCTGAGTCCATTCTTGGAAGGACCTAATGGTTGCCTTCGTTAGGCAATATCAGTACAATTTTGATCTGGTTCCGGATAGGATGCAACTACAGAACATGTGCAAAAAGGGGCACAGATCTTTCAAAGAATACGCCCAAAGGTGGAGAGATCTGGCAGCTCAAGTGGCACCTAATTGAAGGAGAAAAAAATGATAACAATGATAGTAGACACATTACCAGTTTTCTACTATGAAAAGATGGTGGGCTACACACCTTCAAGCTTTGCTGATTTAGTTTTCACCGACGAAAGGATCAAAGTAGGTATGAAAAGAGGCAAATTTAATCATCTTGCTTGGATGAATGAGAAAACTAGGGCAAATGAAGAGGGTGAGAATGAGGGAAAAACCCATGCTGTGACTGCCATTCCTATACAACCAAGTTTCCCATCAACCCAACAATGTCATTACTCAGCCAATAACAAACCTTCTCCTTACCCACCACCCAGTTATCCATAAAGGTCATCCCTAAATCAACCACAAAGCCTGTCTACCGCACTTCCAATCATGAACACCACCTTTAGCATGAACCAAAACACCAACCAAGGAAGGAATTTTGCAGCAAAGAGCTTATAGAATTCACCCCAATTCTGGTGTCTTATGCTAACTTACTCCCTTATCTACTTGATAATGCAATGGTAGACATAACCCCTGCTAGGTTTCCTCAACCTCCATTTTCTGAGGATACAACTCGAATGCAACGTATGCTTGTCATGGAGAAGCCCCGGGGCATTCCATTGAGCACTGTATAACCTCGAAGCGCAAGGTGCAAAGTCTAATTGATGCGGGCTGGCTGAAATTTGAGGAGAATCGCTTGTGAATCCTAACATTGACAAGCGACACCACACATGGGGCAATTTTGAAAGCTGTTGTTAGATGTCTCTAATGACTCATCAGGATTTTCAAGTTTACGCCATTATTATAAACCACAGTTACAATGCTAAATAAAATGGATGAATCCTCTCAAACACATCTTTGCTTATACAACTTCCACCGGAATGTGAGTGCAAGCCATTGGTCTGTTTGCTCAAGCGACCTGCGCTCCTGAGTGTTTACATCCAAGACCGTTCAATCAGAGATTACTCGTCTTGCACGTTGGTGGGGGTGCCGTAAAACAACGAGTAAAGTTCAAAACAAATAAGTTTCAAAATAAAAGAAAAAAAAAGCATTTGATTGACTGTGTTTTCAAGTAAAAATATAGACATTCATGTGACCTCATTTTATCATTCCTAGAGAAGTGAGTTATCAAGAATAGGAGTCATTTGACTTAATCCATCAACTAAAAAAAATCCTTCAAACTATTTCTCGTCCTTGAAAAATTCTTTTTGCGAGAATCAAACCGCCTCTTTCATTCTTCCTTGCTACAAGGTTGTGAAAACAAAAATGGATACCTCAAAGCCCTACACTGGGGCAATGAAAGGCACCATGCATAAACCTCAAACAAACCTAGGGGCAGATTAGAAGTTCTCACCTAATAGGTTCCTTGCTACAAGGTCATGACGAAAGACAACGATTGGTACCTCAAAGCCCTACACTGGGGCAATGAAAGGTACCATGCATAAACCTCAAACGAACCTAGGGGTAGATTATAAGTTCTCACCCAATAGGTTCCTTGCTACAAGGTCATGACGAAAGACAACGATTGGTACCTCAAAGCCTTACACTGGGGCAATGAAAGGCACCATGCATAAACCTTAAGTGAACCTAGGGGTAGATTAGAAGTTCCCACCCAATAGGTTCCCTGCTACAAGGTCATGACGAAAGACGATGATTGGTACCTCAAAGCCTTACACTGGGGCAATGAGGGGCATCATGCATGAGCCTCAAGTGAACATAGGGGCAGATCAAAAGTTCTCACCCGTCGATGTTTTTTAAACAGAAAAAAGGGGGGGGGGGAAATCCTGGAATTTCAATGGATTGATTAAACATCAAACGACTCCATGGTCGTCACTCCAAAATGGTCAAGTGACTAAATCAAACAGAACATACACTCTGAGGGAGTTCCCGGAGAGATTTGCAAAAGATAGATAAGGTTGCATGAACTATCACCTATTTCAAAAGGACAGTCAATCTGTGTTTTCCAAAAAAAAATTAAATCAAAATCATAAAATAGGGAAAGAATGTCATGATCATTGTACAACTTTCCATTACATTGCATTGTTTCATATGAAGTCCGCATTTACCAAATTTCACGACAAAGGTTGCATGCATCTGCATCCCTAAAAATCATGTTAGCTGCATAGATTTCCTCCATCTAATGTCCAATCTTTTGAATTTGGAATCAACGAGCCCTCTCAATGAGTCAATCTCTTGCTTTCTCATAAGGGTGGACCCTTGGGTACTAGTACCCTCACCTTCGGAGGACTACACGTCCTCCCCTCCAGAGGACTGGACGCCCTCAAAGGGTGACACGTCCCCGACTTTAGAGGGTTGCGTGTCCTCACTTTCAGTGGGCTCCATATCCACACCTTAAGAGAATTTAAGGTCCTCTGGCCTTAAATGCTTAACCAAGACTTGCGCTCCCGGTTAAGGGGCCAGTAGTTTCCTTTTATTAGTTCTTGCGCCACCCCCTGATATTGGAGGGTGACCAACTGTGAGAGCACAACCAGAGAGGGAGGCTATCACGCAGCTACTATACATACCGGGGCAAGATTTCACCCGTGTCGCTGCAAAGAGACGAATGCGGATCATGCGCACCAACATGACCACTCTTACACAGATATAGATAACGTTGCTACTTAGCAACATTCTGCCCAGCAACCGCAATGCCGATCTCCCCTTGCAGAAGTATCAGTTGGTCTGTGCCGTTCCGACATAGGTAAGTATGCATGTGGCTAAACTGATTTTTGATCTCATCCACTATTTGCAGGGATCGTGCCCATAAGACACCCAGTGGACCCAGAGGAGTCCAACAGGGCCCTGGGGTTTCCAGCTCTGGTTACGGGCCTCTGTTAGTCCTACAGGGTGCCTGTTTCCCCCAGCAAGGTCACGCCATCATGACATAGGTAAGTATGCACATCGCTCAATTGATTTCTGATGTCATCTATTCTTTGCAGGGATCGCGCCCGCAAGACACCCAGTGGACCCGAAGAAGTCTAACAGGGTCTTGGAGTTGCCAGCTTTGATTACGGGCCTCTGTCAGTTTTACGGAGTGCCTGTCGCCCCCAGCAAGGTCATCAGGCCCCCTACTAATCGAGCTTTCATCAAGAAGTACTGCGCCCCCAAGCAGGCGCAGGGCGAGACACCACAGTAGCCTGAGGATGGCTGACAGTGGGCAATAGGCACACTGCCACCACCTCTAGAGTTCACCTCACCTCATCCACAAAAAGGTTAAAGTGTTGCCTACGACACATGGCCGACCAATAGGCGACCAATTCCAAAGCCAAAGGTAAGCAAAGTACTAGGTCCGTGACCGACAAGTCATAAGGAATCCAGCTCAAGACGTTAAAGAAGCGCTACTAGGAGACAACCTAGTACCTTTTAAATCTCTACTTGTTATTTGATCACCTTTGTCTCTCTAGTCATAGTAGGACACACCTAATTGTTCATGATCCTAGGAATTTAAATAAAACAAGCACAAGCTCGAAAGGTAGTCATATCTCACAAAATATATATATGTATGTTTAGGTAGCAAGGTACCTTGGATATGCATGTATATAGCAAAAATACCTCACAATATATATATATATATGTGTGTGTGTGTGTGTGTGTGTGTGTGTGTGTGTGTGTGTGTGTGTTTAGGTAGCAAAATACCTCATGAAAAAAAAAACAAAAACAAAAAGAGAACAAAAAATATATCTTTCGGCTGAAAAGCCAACATGCTTTTGAAGAGAAATAACTTCCAACTTTTCTTTGAAAAAAAGATTCACTTATCATAACCAGTTTTTTTTTAAAAAAAATGTGTATACACATGAAGGGTAAATGCTGTGAAAATTTTCCCGAACGCCCAAAATGGACTCGGATGAATGCATAAATTGATAAAGGAGCATATTTTGGAAACACTGGGTTGACTTAAAATAGGGAAAATGAATCCTGAGCCCTAGTGTCACATGACCATAAAAACTTGATGCTTGAGTGTCCACATGGGTGCATGCATGACCAGTTTTGCATAAAATTTCCTAATCATCATTGTTGCATGTGTATCATGGAAATAATGTGGGACATCCCCTTTATCCCTGAACCACTGGCCAAACCCTGACAAATATCATGGCCAGTTGTTCTACAAGCCTTGAGCCAAAATCCCAACTTATCATAAACCTTGACCCAGGGTGGGAATGTCAATCCTTGCCCTCAGAAGAAAACAAAAAAAAAAGGAAAATTCCCAATCAAGGAGTGGGAGAAAGCAAAAAAAAAAGAAAGAAAATTCCCAATCAAAGAGTGGGAGAAAAGCAAAAAAGAAAGAAAGTTCCCGATCAAAGATCGGTAGAAAACTGAAGAAATATGCATAAAGGTCTTTGGACCAGACAATATCTGAACAATACGGAATTGTCACCAAGTAAACAAGAAAAGAAAGGAAACCACGACCTAAAATGGTCCTCTCCCTTTGATTGCCAACCAAAATCCTGTGCGACTTTCTCGCCCCGCACTAAACAAAAACAGAAAAGGAAAAGGCAAAAACACTCAAAGCCAAATTCCCCACCAAAAAACCCCCATTCCCAAGAAGAAGTCCTATTAATCCATGATCACACATGTAATCTTTGATTTGATAGGAAATAATTTGCAAAATCAAGTCATGACATGTCTATGGTTCGGAATTAGGATAAAACACTTATCTGTGTGAGATTGATACACTTTGAGTGATTTTCTTCTATTTTTGTTGAACCCAGTGTTTCCTCTAAATGGTCGTTTAGAAACGAAATGCTAACATCCAAAATCTCATTTATGGTTATGAGAAAATTTCATCAGCATACTCTCCTTCCCCGTTAGACACATTGTTTTTCATCCAAAAAACATATGTTGCTCTTATCAGTTGGAAGTTTTGTCTCTTTACTAGAGCATGTTCGCATTTTAGTGAAGAAAACACTGAGACCATTTTAGTCTCACAGTTATCAACAACTACGTAGGTCTGAGTTCCTCATCACAAATTGAGGATACATAGGAGCAAAAGCCCTGCTTTTGTCGACCACCCCACCTTTTGTTACCGTGACCCAAGAGTCCGGTGGCATGTGGAGCCACATGACCGTGGGATCCCCAGATTTGTATTCTTTTCAGTTTTATGTTTCATCATTTGTCATTTGTATGTTATCTTATTTCTATGACTTGAGGGACTAATGTTTGTTTTGTTGTTTCGATTGTCATTTGTTTTGTGCATACATTTTGTTTGGATTTTTGCGTTAGTGCTTATTTCGTTATTGTCGATAATATTTGTTGAAATTCCGAAACCGTGTAGAGTTTTCATTTAGGAACATCATCCTAAAATAAAACGAACAAACGTCGTGATAACGCCAAGAATAGAGAAAGAAAGAGACGTTGTGAACAAAATGTCATATCTGTATATAAAGAAAAGAAAAGAAGTTTTTGTATATAAACAATGTGTGAAAAGTTTTTTTTGTATATAAACAATGTGTGAAAAGAGTTTTTGTATATAAACAATGTGTGAAAAGAAATTCTTGTATATGAGCAATGAGTGTATATAAAGAAATTTTTTGTATAAACAACGAGTGTATATTGAAAAAGGAAAAAGAGATCTTTGAAAAGGAATAGAGGTTTTATATAGACCATGTTGATATAAAGAGAAAGAGTTTTTCAACGCGTGTGTATATAGAGAAAAAAGTTTTTTTCGTGTATAGGAACGTAGGTGTACAGAGAAAAAAGCTTTTCTCATAGATAGCAATGGATGTATAGTTTTTTTTTGCAAACATGCATAGAAAAAAATGAAACAAAAAGAAAAGAGAAAGAAAGACCTCGAAGGTCGGCGTGTTATGGTCATAGGAAGAATAAATCATTCGTAGAGAGCAAACATATCTTTTGGAAACAAGAAACTGACGCTAAGAGTTTATTTTCCAAAATAACCGAGATAAGAATGGATGGATTCGTTGAACCAATGAAAGAACATAATTTGGAAACGTTGGGTCTACTTGTGTAAATCCCAAGCCTTAGTATCACAATGCCATAAACTGGATGCTTGAGTACCCACCTAGCTGTATGCATGACTAATTTTGCACGTTGTTTCCAAATCATCATTGTTACGCGTGCCTCGTGGAAATAATATGGAAGTTTAACCCAAAACTGACACCGTGACTCATGAATTTGTTTAGCCCCAAATATCAAAATCGGGCACGAACAATGAAAAGACCATGTTGAGACAGAACCTTAAGCTACCTTGAACCTTGGCCCATGAAGAGAATCCTCATCCTTCCCCCCGAAGAAGAGGACAGCTGAATCTCCTAAAGGGAGGGCGAATAGTGAATGCTAAAACCCGAATTCCCAATCAACGATCGGAAGAAAAAAAAAAGGAAAAGGAAGAAATGAAAGAAAAGGAAAAGAAGGATTCCCGATCAAAGATCGGAAGAAAGTAAAAAGAAAAAAAAAAGATCGGAGGAAAACAGAATAATTCTCGATCAATAAAGGAAACCAAGAAAGAGAACAGAAGGTCTTCGGACCAGATAAATTTTCGGCGAGGTAAATGACCGCCGGCAAAGGGAAAACTCGTTTTTGAAGTGGCTCTTCCTTTGGGATTGTCATTCAAGGTCGCTTCCAACTGGCGATGTCCCACCCCACATAAACAAAGAGTAAAAGACCGAAACACCCAGCTTCCTCTCCAAAAAAACACTACCCTCGAGAAAATCCTATTGATCCGTGATCCCGCGTGTAATCTTTTGGTTCGATAGGAAATCATGTGCAAAATAAAGTCATGGTGCAGCTATGGTTTGGAATTAGGGTAAAACACTTACCTGTGTGAGTTTTTATACACTATGAGTGATTTTATTCCCAGTTTCAGTTGGACCCGACGTTTCCCTAGAATGTTCATTTAAAAGCTAAACGTTGACATCCTACCCTTCATTTTCGGTTACAAGGAAAACTATTTTGGCATAAGCATATTGTTTCTCTAAAATATGGTGCACTCATGAATGATTTATTTTTTTCTTGCTAAAGCATGTTCGCCTTTTAGGTGAAAGAACCCGGTGGACCATTCAGTCCTAAAATCAAATCTTATTCGGAGCCCCATGAATTGATTGCCATTCATGCATCCTCCACCATCGAGTCTGGAGCCCCATGAATTGATTGCCATTCATGCATCCTCCACCATCGAGTCTGGAGCCCCACGAATTGATTGCCTAGCGCTGTTCGTGCATCCTCCACCATCAAATCTTATTCGAAGCCCCACGAATTGATTGCCTAGCGCTGTTCGTGCATCCTCCACCATCAAATCTTATTCGGAGCCCCATGAATTGATTGCCTAGCGCTGTTCATGCATCCTCAGTTATCAAGTACGGAGCCTCCGGTGAGTGGAAAATACGGTTTTTGTTATTTTCCCAATCGGTTCCTTCACCAAACATGTGTATACGTATATATTATGTTATTTTTTGTTTGTTTGTTTTGTTTTGTGTTGTGCAGAGAAAGAAGAAGGAGAGACGGGAGTCAATTATTTCAAATCGTTTTGGGTTGGAACTATTGTGATTGAGATCAATTAAATCCCCATGATGGGCAAAGGATGGCCTTCAGGAGTCATCATAGATTAATTACGGAAAAGGGCTAAGACGGACGAAATTAGTGTTTTATCATTACTTTCCTTCTATCTCCGATAAAAGGTAAGTAAAGAGGGGCAACTGTCATACCCTAATTTCGTCCGGGGACCATTGTTTGATGGCATGCAACCTTTGCTTGACCGGTTCGAGGAACTTGACACCCATCGTTAAGCAATCCATGAAGTTCTGCGACATGTCGGGAGTCGAAAGGAAACATTATTGCGCAATCCGTAAAGTTCCGTAACATTCCAAAAGTCGAAGAGGGGATGGTTACGTAATCCGTAAAGTTTCATGACATTACGGAAAGAAAACAAGTATCGTTACGTAATTCGTGAGGTTCCGTAACGTTACGGAAAAAGAATCAGCAACAAAGGGGCAAAGGGGGTGTATTTTGTAAAATGGGGGTGCAAATAGTAATTTTCAAATTTGGGCCCTTCTAGAGGTTGCTGGGAAATTTCTTGCTTAAGATGGAAGCAACCTAGCTCGTCTGGGCGAGCTAGGTGGCAACTAGCTCCCCCGTTTTGTTAAAAAATGGGCTTTCGGGACACCCGTAATGCTGCCACAAAATTCCCATAACCCTAAATAAGCATATTTCACTTAATATGGGTGAGAAGGAAGAGGAAAAAGAATAAAATCAAGTCCTATAGGTTTTCGTAAAGCTTCCGTAATATTTCCGTAAATTACGAAAGAAGGGGGTGAACTTATCAAAATGGGAGGGTGCAAATAGCAATTTTGAAATTTTGAATTGGTCTGTATTGCTTCTGGAGGAAGCAACCCAGCTCGCCTGGGCGAGCTGGGCGGCAACCTCCTCCCCTTTTTCCTATAAAAAGGCAAAAGGGGGTTGTTCTAAGGGTCCCTGATCCCCCTGGCTATGCATTTCAGCTGTTTTGGGTGAAAAAAATTGTTTTCGTTAAGAAAATCCAAGCCGAGGTGCTTCCGTAACGATTCCGAGATGTTTCCGTAAGCAAATCCGTGAAGGTTTTCCTCCGTTCTTCATCCGTTCTTCGTTCTTCAATGGGTAAGTTTCCATATCCGAGACTTTTAATTCATTTCTTGTTTTTTTTTTGCTTTCATCTTTATTTCGTTCAATTTCGGTTTCTTTTCTTCCATTTTTAACGAGCTTTGACCGATCGTTTAAGCCGTTTTCTCGCCTAATAAATGATAAAATGAATTTCAATCGATCATTTGTGTTGTAATCTCGTTTAATCACTGTTAAAACAAAATATAACCGATCGTTCACGCTGTGACCTTGATTAAACCAAAGAAGGCAAAATAATAATAAAATAATCAAAATATCTTTAAATAAAATAATAAAAAAATCGATCGGACCTTTTCTTTGGAAGTTTCCTTGAATGAATTGACTAATAACCAAAGTGAAACTAAGGCTAAAATCAACTCACAAATCAAGCTTTGTCTGCAAAAATCACTGAAAATCGTTTTAAGGTCCAACGCCTTAAATGGTCCTCTTTGCTTTTATCGGTTAACATGGATCGTTCAAAAGCATAAAATCAACACATCACTTTACTGCCTTTTGCGAGAACTACGTAGGTCTGATTTCCTCTTCGATGGAGGATACGTAGGAGCAAAAGCCCCGCTTTTGTCGACCTCGTGAGATGGTTAGAGGTCCAACGCCTTAGCTTTTCTCACCAAGTAAAATGGATCATTTTAAAGGTCCAAACACCTTAAATGACCGCCTTCCAAGTAAAAAGAATCACTTGATTAGCCCCTTTTGAAAGAACTATGTAGGTCTGATTTTCTTATCACAATTGAGGAATACGTAGGAGCAAGGAAAATACCCTTGTCGACCACAAAAAGATAAAAAATACAAAAGGCATAAAAATACATAAAAACGTAAAAAAGGGAAAATAAAACAAATTGAAGTCATATTTGCACACTTGATTAAAGGCTGTCGTCCTTTGTGACGAACGCGTGGGGTGCTAATACCTTCCCCATGCGTAAATACAACTCCCAAACCTTTCACACTTAAAGTTCGTAGACCACACCTTTTCGGGTTTTTCCGACGTTTTCCTCAAATAAACGTTGGTGGCGATTCCGCGCATTTTCCTCCCATGGAGGACGCAACCGTGAGCCCTCGCGTCACCCTCCCGCCGAAGGGTAAGTTGCGACACATACTTATGTTATACTTGACCTTGACTTAATGACCTTGACGATCAATGTTTGCAGGCTGGTTACTTCCATACTTGACCTTGACTTGATGAACTTTTCCTTAAAAACATGTGCTTGATTCAATCCCATAATCCAAGGAATAGAAATTTTGATGGTCAATACTTCGACAATATATCATAGAGATGAATGACTAGGACATACTTATGCTATGCATGACAAATGTAATTATGAGATTCCCGAAGAACCATCATTTCCTAGTTAATTAACCATGCATTAGGTACCATGTTCACACAATTTTCAATCATTTTTAAAGAGAAATGAGTGTATAATCCCAACATGGTTGGTTTATAGCTATCATCATGGTACCTAACATATGTAACTAAGAATGTGGTGCAAACTTTCATGCTTTATTGTGACTTTCTTTTGTTCTTTTTTTTTTGTTTTTGTTTTGTTTGTCTTTTTTGTAGAGGAAAATGCAAGGATCATGCATGAGTGAACATAACATGTGAACTGTGAAAATAAAATGTATGCAATTGGCAGAACAAAAGCATGCTAAATAAAGATGTATGATGATGCAATGACTCATACAAATGCAATGCATGAATATGATAAATGATAAATGTAGGAATGATATATCCATTACGATTCCATGAAGAGATGCATGGTGCGATCAAGGAACATGCCAGAGTGAGTTTGCTATGTGCCCCCCCATAATTCAGGAACCTAATGGAAAGGATCCAAAAGTCCACTTCTAGTGATAATTCGCAAGGGTGGTTTCATGTAACTTTATTGGCTTCTAGACATATCATCCTCTTAGGTAATACATTTTGGCGATAGGGACTATCAGCGACAATACATCACCAAAAGAGGAAAACTCTAGATGAGACCTCACTGTTATCAAGCGAGTCGGAGACCCAGCATGACCACAGATCGACCTCCACTCCTTATGGCTCACATAGACCTGGGTATAGGGCCTAATATCTCAATGTGCGTGCAAGGTGTAGGTGCCATGTGTGCGTAGAAGAAAATATTTCTAACTATGAATGTAATTGATAGACAAACACACACCAAACACAACAACATAGCAAAGGTTATATACAAATATGGACAAAACAAAAGATAAAAGGGAAAAGGGAACATAAATAAAGAAGAAGTCATGATAAAAAGCATTGCACACTGACTAAATGGCCTAACTCCTAACAGGTCCCCAGTGGAGTCGCCAACTGTCGCAACCTACCCTTCGGCGGGAAGGCGAGGCGAAATAAAAAGGTGCGTCTTCTCATGAAGAAAACGCATGGGAGTCGCCACCAACATTTATTCGAGGAAAAACGTTAGAAAAATAAAAAAGACAAAGGTCTGCAAATTTTGAAAATAAGGGTTCAAAAGTTGTTTACGCACGAGGAAGGTATTAGCACCCCACGTGCCCGTCATAAGGGACAACAACCTTTAATCGAGTGTGTAAAACATGACTTCAAAATTATGTATTTTCCCTTTTATGTTTATTATTTTTGGGGGGTCGACAAGGGTGTTTCCCTTGCTCCTATGTATCCTCAGGTGCGATGAGGAATTTAGACCTACTTAGTTCTTTAAGTCTGAAAGTTTATGTGTTACATTGATTTTATGTTTTTTTGAAAGATCGATTTTAATTGCAAATGAAATTCATTTAAGGCGTTGGACCTTGAAATGATGTTTTAAAAATTTGAAAAGCGGAGGGAATCGTTAAGGCGTTGGACCTTAAAACGACC
The DNA here is from genome assembly GCF_004193775.1 of Glycine soja. Classification (NCBI taxonomy): domain Eukaryota; kingdom Viridiplantae; phylum Streptophyta; class Magnoliopsida; order Fabales; family Fabaceae; genus Glycine; species Glycine soja. The sequence continues at coordinate 24,239,222 of NC_041011.1, forward strand.
TCAAGTGATGTTTGATGAAAAGCGAAGAGAATCGTTTAGGCGTTGGACCTTGAAACGATCTCAAATGATATTTGATTAAATGAAGAAGTTTATGAGTTTGTTTTATTTTGGTTTTGCTTATTAACCTTCAATCTTTTTTAAAGATAACTTGCGGTACTAATGATCGATTAAAACTTACTTTACAAGAAGAAAATGAGATTACTGATGATAGAAGAAGGAGATGAAGATGCACAAAACAAGAAAGAGGACCCCTAAGGGTGTGTAGATTGCATTCAAATACTTAAAACAAAAACTAACCGGATGACGAACGAAGAACAATGTAGAAGTCGATTACAGTCACAATTCGGTAACGCCTCAACCTCGTTTTTCTCTTCTTTCTTCTTCTTCTCTCTGAGTTCTCTCAATTTCTCTCAATGCTGGACCTTGGAAACCTTTACTCAGCCTCTCTCACACCTATTTAGAGCAAAAGATGGCATTAGGAGTGATGGAAACTCGCCTTGCTTCAACCTGAAGTAACCTTGCTTGCCCAAGCAAGTTGGTTACTTCACCCCTAAGCCATTTGGGGGCCCAGGCGAGCCAAAGGCTAGCATGGGCGAGCCAGGGTTAAGAAAAAAGCTTAAAATGACCCTTTTGGCAACTCGCCTTACTTCAACCTGAAGTAACCTTGCTCGCCCAGGCGAGTTGGTTACTTCACCCCTAAGCCATTTAGGGGCCCAGGCGAGCCAGGGTTTAGAAAAAAGCTTAAAATAACTCTTTTGCCCTCCCCTTTGGGTATTTTTCGTATCCTTGACCAAAACATCAAATGATCTTTCGTCTTCTATGGTAACTAGAATCGAATAGCTCAATTCGACTAGCGAGAATCAAAATATCCATGAATGATAGTCCCCAGACGAAATTAGGGTATGACAAGACCCATAAGATAAAACTCTTCGTTTTCATATTCTGATCTAATTTTAGGGTTATTCTTCATGCACCAGTCCAATTTCTTCTACACCCAACATATTTTCAATAATTTCAAGTTTACCCTTCTTTACTTCTTCTTTGTTCCTTCCTTTTTCCTTTTCTTCTTACTCCATTCACTTTCTTGGATGTTGGCGGAGCTCCTCCTTTCGTTGTGGTTGGTTTTGTTGAGGTGCATTATCGCTGTGGTTGGTTACCTGCTACATTGAGTCTGTGGTGATGGGTGTTATGATGGCAATGATAGAGGAGGTTAGTTTTTAACATCTGCGAACAATCTGTATATGTCATACGGATTGACAATCTGTATGATTCTTACGTATTGGTAATATGTATGACTCATACGGATTGCCAACCATATGGATTGTAAATCCGTGTGTTTCTTACGGATTGTCAACTCGTGTGATTCTTACAAATTGTCAATTCGTATAAGTTATACGGATTGATGACAATCTGTATAAGTTACAAAAAAATTTAAATTTTTTTAATGTATTTTAAAAAAATTAGTTAACAATAAAAATTGGAAATATTATATAAGAAAATTTATATAAATTATTTATTCAAATGCATAAAATATGAAAATTTATATATATATATATATATATATATATATATATATATATATATATCAATTTCAATGTAATATATTATATAACAAACAAATTAATAATAAAATTATACCATACTATATATTAAAAATATATTTATTGATATATGTACGTAAATATTACAATAGTATTTTTTATTGTTAGATTAATAGTTTTTGCCATGTGTAATAGATTTTAAAATAAATTTTTACATTGAAGTTTTTAAAATAAATAGATTTAAATATAAATAATTAGAATTAATTAAAAGTAATATCAATTCATTATAAATTTTATAAACAGTAATCAGATTCTAGAGCCTCCCCAAAAAATAAACGATTCTTTTTCACTATCCCTTTTCGTTTTCCTGCTTCAGAGTTTAAGATGGGAAGACACAAGGGTTCCCGCAACTGTTCTACTACACTTTCCCCTAGAAATGTTTGCAGAAGTTGTCGTCTTGCACAATTTGCTTCTTCTGCCAACGATAAAGATGGTGGAAGCGCCCAAGAGCCTATTCAAATTGATGACATTTCACCTTCATTTAACAAATAAGAGATTTTGAAGCCATCGGAGTAAATGCATCTTCAAGAACAGGTATTGTTTTGAAATATTTATCTTTTTTTTTTTACTACGTGCTTGATAATTATTGTATAACTTTATTTTATATTTTATTGATTTATACAAGATGTCCAATAAATGGTTCAAAGTACTTTGATTTTGCACCTCAGCAAGACATTCAAGATGAAATTGATGAAGAAATATTTTGTTTTTCCAAAATATTTTATCATTTGTTATATTAAATGTTTATATATAAGGAAAATGAGTGTGTTTTTTATTTCGTTGTTGATATTTTTTATTTTGTTTTATTTTCATAACCTTTATTTTGTATTGATTCATGTTGAATAAGCATTTGTCATGCTAATTTTTCATATATTTGGTACTATATCTTTAATATTAACAGATACTACTTAACTGAAACTATTATTATATATTTATTTTAATTAATTATATTAACTCTAGATATATATTTACTTTTTAGAGTACTGCATGTAGATTAGTATTAGATTCATTGAAACAATAAAATAATTAAAGATATACCAATTTTTGGAAGAGAAATTACAGTCCCGAATTCAAAGTTTTTATTTTTTGGGTTCATTCAATATACTCATAATTTTTACTAAATTTCTATTCATATTTTTAGTTTATAAGAAAAATTATGATAGTGTATATGGTTAGACTTAAAATTAATAAGTGTTGAAATTTTTTATTTCATCATTGAATTATATTATTTTGATCTTTAATTATTTTCTTTTATTTTGATTGATCTTTAGTGTAACATTGTTAATGTTATTTCTCTCGGACCACATACATTTCAAGTTAATATAGATCTTAACAAGGTAAACAATATGTCAATTTGGATTCTTTTTTTATTCTTAGTAAATTATATATCTTTCAAATTTTTCTGATTTTTTCTTATTTTTGAATGAATTAGGAAATTATTCAATTTCCATTTTCTTATGGTGATGAATTGAAGGATTTGCTGAAATTTAAAACAACTGAATTTAAAGATCGTGAATCCAAATTTCATGAAGTTGAACTTGAATTCATCCATGACAAATTCTTCTTAACTCATGGTCTTTGCAGGATTTATAGATTCTATCAGTTGAGTGATAGAGTTAATCTTTTGTTTATTTGTAGGGACGTTGATTGAGATATTTTTATTTTCGATCAATTTAGCATTGAAATTAATTTTCTTTGTTATAAGGATTATCTTCTGTATCCATGCTTTCACTACCACTCAAATGCTGATGACGACAAGGTTAATTCTAAAAACCTTATTATTTTCCTTAATATCAATATATATTTATTTATATAATTCTTAGTTAATTTTTTTAATCTTATATCCAGGTGAAGATGTTTCTTTATAGAGCTTATTATTGAAGTACTTAATTTGTAGTCCTGCTACTAGTGTTCTTGGATATTATGCATTTTATTAACTTATGTTTTAGTATTTTGTTACTTCTATTTTTTGAATTTAGTTGTTTACTTTTCTTGATACTTAAGTATATCTTTATTTTTAATATTGGTTTGTTTGATTCACTTTTATGTTCTTTATTACAGATGTAATGTTTCAATGTTGGTCATAACAATTTTTTTTATTACACTTCATCATTATTTTATTTTTCTTTGTTTGTCTTTACCCATGATACTTATCTTTCTTTCTTAGAATTTGGAAAGACTTTATCTCTCAACTAAATTATAATTGATAAGAATAAAATATTTTAAATGTATGTTATATTTATTTTTAATAATAATAAATGGTTTTATTTTACTCATTCAGAATAATTATCAAATCCTATGGTTTATATAAAATAACATAACAATTGAATACTAAACTTTTTTGTCTGTGTTTTAAAACATCAGTCAATTTCAATACAAATATATTTAATTAAATTGTTATACATATTTTTAATTATTTCAAATATAATTTTTTATTTACAATTAAATAATTAATTTTTTATGTTTAAAAATTCCACTGAAATATTTCAAATATATTTCAAGTTTTCTCAACATTCTAAGCTATTATTATCAATAAATATAACTAACAAAAAAAGATGCTTAACAAATATTGAGTTTTAACTTTTATGAATAAAATGAAAACATGCTTAAGAAATAAACCATGGAGTTAGCTTTTCCACATATTAGTCAATCGTATTTATATATTGTAAATCTATTTTTTTTAATTTATAAAAATTTAAAAGTATATATAATAAAAAGGATGAAAAAATATCATTATTTTATTATTTTATTTTATCTTAAATTTAAAAGCTATAAATACTCAGGTATTGCCGGGTTGGAACACTAGTTGACAACGTAGGAGAGAACCAAGAACGTGGAGGAAAGAAAGAAAGAAAAAAAGCACGCCGTTACTCTTCCGTGAAACCACATAAAAGATTAGCTGCAATTTAATTGACGTATCATGTTTGGGGGATAGAGTCGGGAACAGGAAATGGAAGACAGGTGATTTTCAAATTTTCATCCGTATTTGGAACCACATTTCTTCCTTGCAATCATGAGCATAAAATTTTTTGGGCTATATTTCAGTCAAATATATATTACAGAGATCCTTGACTAGATTTGATACTATACTAATACTATTAACAATATGAACAGAAATAGCACCAAAGTAAAGTTAATAAAGGAATTTTTGGAGTTAATTGTCAGCAATGCTTTGATCTTCACCAAAATCTTTGCTGAAATGATTTGTTGAATTATAATCTGGTTTTTCAGTTAGGGACCTGGCCATTGTGGAACCATCATCGCCATTTTCGGAAGCTGAACTAAGAGCATCCACCTCCTTCCCTGGAAATTCAATTTGTACACATTCAGCAACTTCATTGTTACAACAACTATTATAATCATTATTCCTATTTGAAGGGGTCAAAAAGTCTTGTTTCTTGACAACATTAAACACAATCCCATTATGGATCCTTTCAGGCTGTAAAAGATCACCTTCAGTTACCATTATGTTAGATCCATTCATGGCAATCATCCTGTTGCCATTTTCTTTCTGATCGATTTCTGTTCTCTTAGAGCACCACCTATTATGATCAGGTGTTGTGTGCCTTGAAATGTGATGCTGAAAATCACGAGGGCTAGTAGTAGTGTTTGTCACCTTGCCTCTATTTAGTTCGGTATCAACTTCTATGTTCTGGAAAAAGTCAATGAACATATCTGCTGATGTAGTTCTCATCAAAGGCCCACCAGATCTGGTCCAAGAATTCAAGTCATGAGCACTTTCAGATTCACTGTCACTTGCATCATGAAAGCTACGGTGGGACTTCCAATTTTTACCAGTGGCTCCACTGGGACTAATAACACCTTGATGCAATGAGGAAGTAGCAGCAGCAGCAGCATGAAGGTCTTCTAGGGAGCCTGTAGAATTCTCTCGTGCAATGATGTTCCACGATGGAATTCTTCTTGAACCACTAAATTTGCCTGTACTGGGAAGACCATGAGAAGCAGCAGCAGCTCTCTCAGCATTTCTTTTGAGTCGTCTCATATGATTGAGAATTGCAACAGACTCATCAAGAGCAAGCTCAATTCCACAATTTGCTTTCATGGCCGAAAGCTTCTCCCAGGTGCATCTTCTGCCTTGGTTAGCTGCCTTTTGAAGCTCTACATAAGAAGGGTTCTGTATGATTTTTAAGTACTGGAGCAGGAGGATCAGGGAAAAAAAGACAACATACACAAGTTAATAACTATTCAATTGAATCGTCCCCAATAAATGATATAAAAATAATAAATTTCTAAGAGTTTAATGGTTATGCGTGTAAAATAATTTTACCCGATCATCTAATCACAAATCACTATTTGAATTACTTTAAGATAATTATTTTAAAAGTCAACAAACTTATCATATATGGTAGCTTGTGATTGGATAACTACGTTGGCAGTGCATAATTCTTTTTCTCACTAATTCCTAAACCCATTTTTAATAAACACAACTAGTTATTTCTTTTATCTTCAAACAAACCCTAGTATTTAATTGTTCTATGGACATACTTGGGCAGGAGTTGCAGGCATAACAACTGTTACATCACCCTCCCAGTCTTGAGCAAACAGTTTGGCTAGTCCACCTAATGGAAAGCCGAGTTCCAGTACTTGATTACATCTATGTTTCACCTCCATCTCTGCTAGATGAGCAAGCTGCAGAGTTGAAAACCACATTGGATTATAATTGTTGCATATTTAGAATAGTTGTGCAGCAACATACTGAAGAATCCAATGGCAAACAAGTATGATGCTTATTGCAACAAATGTTGAAAAATGCCCCTATTTTCCAATCAAGTTGGGGAGGAGGGGTTACATAAAAGTTACAATGCATATTTTGAACTAAAGAATTCCATACATGCCAGTCAATATTGAGGTTGGAAGTCATGCCTGCGGTAAGTTTGCAAATAAGTGGTAACATATTCCTAAGAAAATTTTACCACTATTTCAACATACAGATGCTGCTAAAGGGCCAGCCAGTTACTCTGTTTAAAAATCAAAGCAATGGTGCTAAGACGCTAATGAACCACCTGCTTATTGGATTAAACCACAAGACATCAAAAAGATAAGTTGTATGTTTGTGCAAGTAAATGACAATGGCAGTTTGTATGTTTTAGCTCTCTAAAATCTGCAGGCATCAATTTTCCCTTGAAATTGGTTGGGAGTGGAATAGTAGAGGCAATAAAACTCCATGGTGATTTAACCAAGAAATAGTAAATACTTAGAGCGTGAGATTTCACATACTGATGGACTCAAATAAGCAAACATGCAAAACACAACCAAATCACAGTCATCAGTACAACAACAACCAAGCATTTCCCCCCTACATGGGGTCATCAGCTGTAAGAATCAAATGGTGTTCTAAGTTGTTAGTCTAACAGCAAGGAACCGTTTACTCATCAATTCACACGAAATGGAGTTTTTAGTTAGGGACAGAGATACGGATGGCAATGGATAGGATTTGGGTAGGGTCCTATCGTATTCTTTCTCATACCCACGTCTTAAAAAGATACACGTACCCGGCCCCATAGCTGCGCGGGTAATAATCTTAATCCACATTCTTGTATCCACCGGATATTTATATACTATACTTGTATCTGCATTTTACTTAGGTATAAAGTTAATAAATCAATAAAAATAAATTAATTAAAAAATTATTATAATTAAATTGAAAATTTACTTGTAAATAATCTAAACATAACATTAAAAATATCCACACATAATATTAAAACAAACAAACATAACATTGATTTATCTAAACTTAAGTCATAAATAAATAACATTACAAAAATAATCATTTAACATTACAAATATAAGTTATTAAGTAAGTACAAATTTATCGTACTAATTTGAAGTACCTAACAACATGAAATATTGATTCACACTTGAAAGTTGATCTTAAAAAGAACTTATCAACAACTTTATAAATTCATACATAAAAGTAAATAGAATTTAAAACAAATTTTACATAAGATATGTTGAATTAGGGTTTACTACTCTTTGTTAGACCCTTAGTGTTAGTCATAAAATTAGAAAAATATAATTTATTTTTTATAAAAAATATATATATAATATAAATTATTTACTTAAGTAATATATATATATATATATATATATATATATATATATATATATATATATATATATATATATATATATATATATATCGGGTGAAGTATTATAGTACCTGTAACTACATTCATTCCTAAAAAAAAAATATGGATAAAAATATATCTCCATCCCCAAGTCCAATAAGTGAATAATTACTATCCTCACTTGTAGACATTTTTGTGAATATCATAGGATTTGAGTCTATTTTACTATCCTAGACAGAGACCAAGTTAATGAAAAAATGTAGAAGTGAAAAAATTCATTTTAGAAAAAAAATATGACATTAAACAGACATAACAACATGTATGTGTTCTCATTCATAGAGGTCCAAGTCCATGAACATACCTTTGCTGCAAAATTACCTCCATAAGCTCGGATAATTTCTTTGAATCTCAATAATGGGGCAATGTGAGGATTGGCCTGACTAACTATAAAATGATTGACATTGAAGAGCTCTTTCAATTGCATCATAGGCAAATCCATCTCCAAGCTACCATCCCTCCAACGGCGCACTGAAGTGGAACCCTTTTCAGGACCCAAATTAAATGGTGGATGGTAAGGAACAATCTCTCCACTTCTATCCTTTGCCATCAATTCCTGAGCCTCGAAAAGGCCAGGAAAGGCACAAGAAGCAGTGACTGCGCTCCATATAACAACATGAGGTGAAGTCAAGTAGTTAAGACATCTGGGTGGTTCATGCTTTCTCGGGGAGCAAACTGTAATTCCGAGAATTCGACCCGTCATGTCATATGCTTCTTGAAATGTAAGATTGCTTGTTAGATTCCTCAACAACATTTGCAACTGTCTGATCTCATGAACTGCACCATATGTTGTTACCCTCTTCACAACTGTAAAAATCCCACCCATTTGATCAAAAAACTGTAATGAGTGCAATGAATCCTCAAAAAAGCTTTGGAGCTCAGGCCAAGACCTAGTGGCAACAATAGAACACATAATGGATCCTACACTTGAACCAGCAATTATCCTAGGCAAAAGTTTATGTTCAACCAGTGTTTTAACCACACCAACATGAAAAGCTCCAAGGGAAGCACCTCCACTTAACAACAAAGCAGTCCTCCCAAATGCGTGTCTAGTTTCATGCATGAAAGAAAGCTTTTCTTCCAATGCAAGCTCCTCTGAATCAGAGTTGCAAACCATTCTCAATTGAGTTGATACCTCATCAATATACTCCTTGATTAGTCTTGGCATCTGAAGCCTACCTTTGTGTAGCTCTGGATTACACATATTACCTAGATTCCTAACAAGATCTGCACGCATACAAAATATTATATCTCTAAGAGACCCCTCTTGCCTGCGATGGCGAAGCTCTTGAAGCTTGTTACTCACCAACTCCACATCATAAAGGTCTTTCGATTCATTCATCTTTGGTGTCTCTCTATCAATCATCTTGGCTGCATGAGCCCACTCCTCATAGGTCAATGCAGCTCGCATCATATTTCTCCAAAAATTCTGCCTATATGCTATCTCGGCCCTCACCTTCACACTGCTGTAACGTTTCAACAAGACAGCAATTATTGTCATCATTGCCAATATCCCCTGCGGGTTTCTTGGATGCAACCATGACACAATGGGTCCCCAAAATCCCCAAAATCTTTTCAAGATATCCAACAACACAAAATGTATATGATGCCTCAATTGTGAGATAGACTTGCAGAAGAGAACCCTGAAAGCAATTGTTCTACCAAGAATGCTAGAAGGGCCAATCGCAAAAGGGTCAACACTAGCCTCGTTATTTATATGATCCATCCTTAGACCAAAAGATGAAAAGTATATATTTCTATTCTCACAAGCCAATGACACCCTTAAGAGATCAAGTACTCTACAAGAGTTTACACAGTACAAGGTGGCCTTTTTATGATAGCATCATAGGCAAGGATTTTTACAATTGGGTATGTCTAGAGGTAGACTTAAGAAAAGCATATAAATGTAAAGAAATTGATTTTGCATAAAACACCCAAGCTAGTACATAAAAATGAATAAATCATGGATAAAACAAGGAACCAGTTAAAGAATAATATCAACAAAAGTTCCCAAGTACAATCAAATGAAAAACGGCATAACTGCACAACTGTACATTCGATTTGAAGATCATTCCATCAGGAAGGTTGAATAAAAATTAATAAACACAATTATTACTCAAATAATCAATCGAATGGGGTTTTGAAAATCAAATCTTCGATTCCAGGGGGAAGAAACGATTCTCCGGAAGCAGATTGGATACGAAAAAAAAAAGGGGTCAAAAGAAATGTGGGAAAATATTATTATTATTATTATTATTATTATTATTATTATTGCGGAGAGACAAAAGTTTTAAATAAGGGAATGAGATGAAAGGAAATAATAAAAAAATGAAGATGTTCCCGCTAAGCCAAGGAAAGATGGAAAGAAAGGCTTAGCGAGAAGAAGAGTCGTTGTTAATATTACAAACACGATAACTACGATTTTGAAGTTAAACAAATGAAAAAAAAAAACAAAAAACAAAAGGAAGGGAAAGGGGCATTGGGATCTGCGAGGTGAAAGATAAAGTTTGTCGTTATGTATGGAGACGCGGGAGCCAGTCAGACTCAGAAAAGTGCGCTGTGGTTTGCTTGTTGACGCTTTGTTGAGTATTTTTGTTGCTAACTGTTTTCTTATGTATGTATGCATCATCAATCATTAAAATAAAAAATAAATAATGATTTTTGTCTTTAAATATATATAATTGACTAATAAATATATTTTTAAATATAAAAATATAAAATTTAGTTTATGAAAGTGTAAAAAATACAAGAACGAATTTGTCACTGAATTTATTAACGGTGACAGACAAAAGTTATCGGTCAAATATATTTGTCTCATTCTTTTATCACTAAATTTTGTATTTTCATCTTTCAGATATGCATTTGTCGCGAACTACACATTTAGGGACAAAATGACTATTTATCCATTCATGGTCCCAGGGAATAGAAAAGTCAAGAAAATATTTTATGATAAATATGTCCTTATGTTGACAATTAAAGATAACTACGTTGACAATCATTTAAGTGTCAAATTCATTTATTTGTGTCACGGAAGCTATTTTATTAACAGTGACGGATGAAAGTTAACGATCAGATATATTTGTCAGATTTTTTATACTTTGAGGAATTAAATTTTGTATTTTTATCTTTTAGAAATGTATTTGTCACGAATTATATATTTCACGATAAAAATAATTATTTATCCTTGAATAAAAGGTAGTATAATATTATGATGATTATTGTGTGTAGAAAATAAAGTTGCAGTATTATTTATATAATTTTTTATGATAATATTTTTCTTTTAATTATGTTATTCATCTTACTTTATATTTTTAAATATCTTTTTACGATAAAAATATATAAATACAATTTCTTTAGGAAAAAGATGTTATTTAGCCTATACAATTATACATATATCCATATTATTTTTTTTTCTTCCAATTTTTAGTCACCAAATTAGTTTTTCAAAAAGAATTGTCAATTTTTAACTAATATTTAGTGTATGTGTCATGCAATATAAATGTTTATTTTTATTTAATTAAAGTTCATAATAAATAAATATCTTTAAATATATATATATATATATATATATATATATATATTAAGTTCATAATAAGAAATTTAAATTATTAACTAACATTATCTTTAATTATTAATTTCTTTTATAATTAATTGAAATCAAGTTTAGAAATATAAACATAAGATGGTAGATTACATGAGTTAGACAATTAAGAAAATTAAATATACAATTAAATATAAACGAATGATAATTTGACATGGCTGAGAAAAGATTTTTTTGACGACTTGTGAATATGGTATGCGAAATGAAAATTAAAAAAAAGAGGAAATATTAAAAATATCTAATTTATATTATAGAGTTTTTTTTACAATGCTTTATAATATAGACCTATATCTTTAAGAAATTGTTATCACATCAGTTTGCTTTTTTCCAACAAAAAAAAATTAGTGTCCATTCGTTTCTAATTTTTATAAAATTAATTTTAAAACATTAAATATTATTGAAATATACATCAAATTGGTCTCGATCACAAATTTTAAATAAAATATTTTTATTAAATATGGGATAAAGAAATTATATATATAATAGACAAAAAAGGGAAATAAAGAAGAAAGTGGCACTGCCAAACAAATTTTGCTGCTACTTTTGGAACATTGTAAATTCTAATTATATAAAGCTGACGACGGAGAGGTGAATATTTCCGTATCGTTTCAAGTATATAGAACGTTAATTTAGTTTACAAAACAGTAGAATTAATTTTAATTATATACTAGCAAGGTACCCATTTATGTGTGTATTTGTAGAATTAGATAGGTGAAAAAATATTCTTGAAAGAGATAGACACATTTTTTTATTTATTGAAGAGATAGACACATTAACCTAGTGGAAATACAATATAAAAATAAAAGTATTGAAAAATGTGTATTAAGTTCTAAAAATAATAAAAATATATGTTTTACACATTGACAATGTAAATTTACTCTTAAATTAAAAAATATTTAAAAGTAACATTGAGTGTTAAGTATACAACTGTTTAAATACTCAAAGAGAATTTTATCATTGTAATTCTATATGACTAGAGGTTAGATAGCCTCTCATAATAGATACTAGTGGTATTTATTATGGAAAAGTATTTTTTTAGTTTTAATACTATTAAATATTTGTTTAAATCAATTTATAATAAAAATAAAAATAATAATTTTTATTATAAATAAATATATTACTATAAAAAACTGTGTGTAAATAAAAAAAAATAAAAATAAAAGAAATAAAAAAGAAAGTAGGAAACAAAAAGAACAAAGGAGTTTTTTTTCATAAAATGTGTTTAAATTTAATTTTTTTTTCTTAAAATGCATATTTTTAACAAAATATTATATCTTAATTATTTTATTTATATTATCTACGCTACCCTGATTATAATAAAGGTGAATTGTGACTTTAAATTAAACAACTCTATTATATTCCTCTAAGAGTTGAAGAATTATTATGCTAAAAACATCTCTTAGTTAGCTTACCATAGTCAATAAGTTAAGAATCAGTCTTCTAATTGTGTCTATATAAACACTATATAAAATATTATTAAAGCATTTAGTAAAATTTTAAATATGAAGTAATGCAAAAATGAAAAATATTATTGACGTGTATTTTTACATACATGAAGTAACTCTATATTATGTATAAAATATTGTATTTATGACGTTAAAAAAGAAATAAATTAAAAATTTCTTGCAATAGAAATATAATTAAAATCCATTTTACTCAAGTAAGTTTAAAAAATAAAATATCCGAATGAAAATATTATGTGAAGAAGATATTTTAATAAAAAATTATTTGTGTTTTAAATTAAAAATATTCATAAAATTAATTTTGAATTTTGAAGAAGTAAATTAAAATTATTTCTAATAAAAATATATTTGAAAAAATAATTTTAGTTAATTTATTATGTATTTATGCAAATTTTGTCAACATTATCATATAAATATTAATCAATAAAATTTATTTTGTAGTAAACATATTAACTAATTAATATAAAATTTATTTATTAAATTGTAATTAATTTTTATAAGTAATTATATAAATTTATCACTAATTTAATTTAAATAATAACCTATTTTTATTTCATAATGAGAATATTATTATATTAATTATTTCAAGAATATAAATTAGTAAGATAATAGTAACATAAATAATATATAAGTATATAAGAGTTTAATGATTATGTATTGATAATGTAAAATAGTTTGACATAATCAATCAATCAGAAATCACAATAATTATGATTTGTAAGGTAATTATTATAAATATTATCATACATAGAAGTTTATAATTGAATGACAATATAAAATTATTTTAGTAGTGAATAACCTATATTTTCATACATAAACCAACAATGTAAAATAGTTTGACTCTTGTTAACCATGAAAATCATAAATAGTTTTTTTAAATAGTTTTTATCTATAAAACAATAATTTTCACTAGTGATTCTATTAACTAATAAGTGTTTAAGCATGAGACATAAAATCCATATTTGATTGTTAGTTCTTTTTATTCAAACAAGCAATTATAGATTTTAGCCTAAGTGTAAATAGAAATAGTGATAATGATTTCAATGATAATATCCATATTAATAGGTTTTGTATAAGTGTTCTTAGTAATTTCAATAATAATAGTTTCAACAATAATAATGATTTCATTGATAATTTCTAATAATAATAAGCAAATGAGACTGAATAAAAGTAAACTTTAAAGAAGAAATGGAGATTGAAAAAAAAAAGACAGGTTTAGAAAAATGTAGAAAAGTAAATGAAATCAATATTTTATTAAAAGTGGAATGAATATATATATATATATATATATATATATATATATATATATATATATATATATATATATATATATATATATATATATATCAGGATTTTTTCTCGTTTGGCATTACCGCTAACCAAGTTGACCCGAAATGGTCAAGAATTCGTGTGGAACGAGGCTTACAAGACGAGTTTCCAAGAGTTGAATAAGAGGTTGGCATCTGCACCAATCTTGATTTTGCCTGATCCCGAGAAAAAGTTTGAAGTGTACTGCGATGCATCAGGACAAGGACTTGGCTGCGTTTTGATGTGAGAAAGGAAGGTGATGATTGCAAGATGTATCAAGATCTTAAGAGGAATTTCTAGTGGAATGGAATGAAGAAGGATGTGGCCACATATGTAGCAAAATGTCTCACATTGCAAGATGAAGGTTGAAAATCAACGAGCTCCCAGAGAATTACAAACGTCAAAGATCCCTGAGTGGAAATGGGATAACATCTCAATGAATTTTGTTTTTGGCTTACCAAGGACGAGTCATAATTATGACACAATTTGGGTGATTGTGGATCGATTAACAAAGTCATCCCATTTTATTCCTATCAACATGAAGTACAAGTTCGAGAAGCTCACCAAACTGTACATCAAGGAGGTTGTCAAGTTGCATGGAGTACCTTCTAGCATTGTATCCGACAAAGATTTGCACTTTACTTCAAGATTTTGGAAGAGTCTGCAAAAAGCTATGGGAATGAAGTTGAAGCTTAGTTCAACTTATCATCTGCAAGCCGATGGACAAATGGAATAGACCATTCAATCTTTAGAATATCTTTTGAGGACATGCGTGATGGAGCAACAAGGCGACTTGGACAAGTGTTTTCCTCTGGTGGAATTTACGTACAACAATAACTTTTACGCTAGTATAGGAATGACACCATTTGAAACATTGTATGGTAGAAAGTGTACAACGCCTTTATATTGGTACGAGATTGAAGAAACTCTTATACTAACACCTAACATGTTACAAAGGTACACTGAGCAAGTGACCATAATCAAAGAGAAGATTATAACATCTCAAAGTCATCAGAAGAGTTACTATGGCTGGCGATGAAAGCCTTTGGAGTTTCAAATCGGGGACCATGTGTTTTTGAAGGTATCACTGTTAACTGATTGGCAAGTGTACCAATTTTATCACAAGTAGTAAAGATTAAAACGAAAGACCGAGTGTCGAGTCCATGGGACTTTGTTTGTACTTAAGTTGATAAATACCTAATTTATAAGGCAGAGAAAGGGAAGTATAATAAAAATAAGAAGAAAGAAATAAATTGAATTTAAAAAGGCAAAAATAAACAAGAAATTAAACAAGATGAATGTAAAAGATGAGTTCAGAATGCAATTATGTTGGGGCCTAACATGCCTAACTACTCTTGATGCAATATTAAAGTTTTTCTCTATTAACTGCTTTCCAAATTTCCACCCACATCTACTAATATGCTCAACCCTAATCCCTAATGATGAGGAGCCTAATTTATGTATTCTCTCTCCCAAATCCCTTTGCAAAGATTGAATCATAAATTTCATTAAGTATGAAGATGTATGTAGAGGCACAATAAAGTCACTCTATCCCTAGTAATGCATTGTTGAGATGCCCTTTCCCAGTTCTTTAGACATGACAATTTCCCAATGTATAACCCGTAAAAACAAATGTATGGATGACCAAACCACACAATAGAGATGAAGAGCAGAAAAGAGACAGTAGAAATTGAAATTGCATTAATAGATAAGAATAATAGTTACATTACAAGGGCATTAGCTGCTAGGCTCCAACAGAGGGGTTTTAGCCTTTCATAGCCATGAGAGACTTTACACTCTAGAGGCTAATAGAAGAAGGGGCTGGATGACTAATAACAAGAAAAAGGGGGAATGGCTAAGAAAAAGAGTTTCCTCTAAGGGATAAGCCCAGGCTTTGGATAACTCTAAGACTCGATATGTTTTTTCCTACTGCCTCCTACTCCATTTATAGGCCTGAGGTAGCTTATTTTTCACGCTGACTTTGTGCTAAGCGCGCTTGTAACTTGGCTGGGCTAACAAGGAACTCATGGTTTTTTCTTGGAAAAAAAGTTAAGTTATAAGAGAACACCTACTTGATAACCCATGACTTGTATTTCAAAAGACCCAACTGCCTTCTATTCCTAACAGCACACAAAATTTATTTGGAACCTAAGTTGCTATAAGCTTTTTATTTGAACATAAGGGCTTTTTTTTTTAGACAATAGAAATTGGTGTTGTAGCAACTCATCATATTTTATTTTATTTTTGAGTGTGTGCTGTTTCTTGAAGCAAAATTTTTCACCAATACCAATATTCCAACTCCCCCAAATTAAGGGTAAATTTGCCTTGACCCGTGCTTTCCTACAACCTAAGATAAGGTGGTCATTAATTTCATTAGGCTCAGGTTTTCAACAAAAAAACAATTTACTGCATTAGGCTCAATAGGGTACAAGGGATCCGTTCAAATAACAGGTTGGCTATTTGGCTAAGTGGCTAAGAACATGAAACAAAGCCTTGATCATTTCCACCCTATGTATGTACTTAAATAGTCTGAGAATCATGCAAAATCAGAAAATTAAGAACAATCGTTCTTTCACAATTATAAGGTCACACATCTCATCGGACATTTATAAAGTGCTTGGCTTACCATACCATGATTTCTATTTGGACTTGCTAACCTCTTCACTCTTGTGTTTCGATTCATACTTCATCACTTTCCAATAACTCCTGCTCATAAGAATAAGAACTTTCACAACTATCTCATCAGTACACAGTGTATCTCATGCATCAATTCATTAAGAACAAGTCATAGCCACTCATCGATTGCTTATGTCTATCATGGAATTTTTATTTTTATTGAAAACTGAAATGAAATAAACTATTGAAATTAAATTATCATTACTGAAAAAGAAAGTACAATAAATTTAAAGAAAAAGAAAATACTAAAAGAAATAAATAAAAAGAAAAGAAAGAAAGAAAAATCCTGGTCCATCCTCAGTCCTGTGTGGGCCATGGGTCCCACTCGCCTTGAGCTGTTGTAAGATCTACAACATAGTCAATGTCATCTCTGACATCTGCAGCATCTCCGACGACACTCATTGGATGAAGTCCTCTGGCGTCATCAATGGAGGATCCATGGTGAGGTGGAGAGACAACTGATGCATGTTCTCGATGATTAGGCGCTGGCCATGATAGATACATTGCATCATCTAGGTGAGAGGCTCCTACTGGGCTGAGGAGGAGGAAGAAGGGCCGACAGAAAAAGGCGCAGCTGGAGGCAGGATGACTGGCGACGGTGGTGGTGGTGGTGCATCCTGAGTAGTGCAAGCTCGAACTCGCCTCAGACCTAGAAAAGTGATAGAAGAATCTGCTAGATTCTAGCAGTTCTTCTTAATATAGGCCAGGTTGATCACCGGGCTAAGGGACTCGTACGTCAGTGTGTTCGAGTCGACTCCTTGATGGTCACAAAGTGCGGTAATTAGAGCTGGGATGTACTGGGCTGGGCTATCTGAGTAATCTGTTGTGAAATGATGCTACCCATGTCTATGTTCATCTTCATCACGAGCGCATAGATTAGGCGAGCCCAGTTGACATTAATGTCTGATGTATGAGAGGAAGGAGCGATGTTGAAGTAGGAAAGCACACTCCAAGTCTAGGCCAGGTGTGAATGTATGTATACATGATTTTGATGATGTCAAAAGAAGAATCAAACAAGGCTCATTTTGCTTCAAGATTAATACAAGATTGTTTCAACAAACAAAGCCTTGATTCAAGATTTCTTCAAGATCAAGCCTCACAATGAAAGGTTTCAAGTCATTCAAGGCACATGTAATCGATTACCAATGGTTTGAAAGTGTGTAATCGATTACACATCATATGTAATCGATTACCAAAGACTCTGAACGTTGGGAATTCAAATTTTAAATGAAGGGTCACAACTGTTCAAGAAAAACAACTGTGTAATCGATTACACTAATTCTGTAATCGATTACCAGAGAGGATTTTCAAGGAATATTGCCAACAGTCACATCTTAACATTTGGATTTTGAATAGTCATCAAAGGCCTATATATATGTGTGACTTGGGACGAAATTGAAGAGAGAGTTTTGCTTGGAAAAAATGTCTTATCCTCTCAAAAGACAATGAGAGATATTCCAAAAGAACTTCGTTGTCAAATGCTCTCTCAAAAGAAATCCTTGACCAAACACTTACAAAATCTATAAGGATTCTTACATGATCTTCATTGTAATATTCTTCTCTTGAAGAGAGAATTCTTCTTCCATTCTTCTTATTCAATGAGATTGGCTAAGAGACTGTGAGTCTCTTGTTGTAAAGCATCTGAACACAAGGGATAGGTTGTCCCTGTGTGGTTCAGACTTTGTAATGGATTTTATAAAGATAGTGGAAAACTCAAGTGGGTTGCTTGAGTACTGGATGTAGGCACAAGGGTGTGGCCGAACCAGTATAAAACTGTGTTTGCATTCTCTCTTCCCTTATCTTATTTATTTTGTTGCAATCAATTGTGTCTTGCATGTTTAAAGAACATTGTTAAATTGATTGTTGTTGCTTCTTCTGCATTCTAAGCCTATCCCTCTTAAGATTATTGAGGCCACAAGGTCCAACACCAGGGTGGTGAAGTCTTTTTGCAAAATCTTCCACGACGCTCCCTCAACATTCAGCTGGAATCACCCTCCAGGGGTTCACAGCTTGGCCATGATGGCCTCATAATCTTGGTATGAGTGGAGGTATTGGGCGTACATGGTCAGTTGCTCCCCCTTAGCGATGGTGATTGGTGTCCCCAAAAACTCGTTCAAAGTCTCCGCGTCAAACCAAATCGTCCTCCCGCGTACAATGCACATCTTTGGAGATCCATCCTCTGAATCATAAACGTTGGACTAGAACTCCTTCACCAAGGACACATCAATTTGATTCTTTGGAAGCCTGTTGAGTTGTTTGTGCCAGTAGCGCCTGTGGAGCTTGCCGTAAAACTCATCATACATACCGGGAGCAAGCTCCATGTTCCTCTCCGGAAGGATGTTTCGAAGATGAAAGTTCTCTTGATACCAGTGCCATGCTGTCTTTGAAATGAACTGAGAGGAATCCTAGGAGGAATCCTCTTCATTTGCCTGGCTAGGTCCAGTTTGGCGTCTCCTAGATGCCATCTATGAAAACCACAAAAACAAAAAAAAAATTTAGTACTTGGAGAAAAGGGGGTGTACTTAGCAAACATTAACTTGTCAAAAACAAAAATGAAAATTAATTAGGCGCTAAGCTGCCAGTGGGTGCTTAGCGCCAATGCACTACTGGGGCTTAGAGCGAGGAAGCATGCTAAGCCCACCCCTGACACTGGGGCTTAGTGCGAAACTGGGTGCTAAGTCCATGCATGCAGATTAAAAGACTTAGTGGGGCTTAGTGCGAGACTGCGCGGTTAGCCCATGCATGAAATTCAACCCAAAAATGCATCAGACTCATTAACGTGCTTAGCGCAGCAGGGGCACTTAGCGCGTTCATCCTATTTTTCTAGAAATTCAAGCACGCACTAAGCCGCCAGGTGGGCGCTTAGCGTGTTCATCCAGTGAGCCCAGAAGCTTGAGCTTGCACTAAGCAACTAGTGGGCACTTAGCGCGTTAATTGCAACCCAAAAAAATGACTTTATGCCTATATGGCAGTACTTGCTTAAGCCATGAGTGTGGGCTTAGCGAGCTCCAAGGTAAGGATGACAGAACACAAAATGTTACGAATGCGACAAAACACACAATCCTGTGATGAAAACAGTAAGAACACTAGATGATCCTCACCTAGTGTGATCAGAATGAAAAATAAAGATACAGAATACGCAATATAGACACAAAATTATATAAAGCAATAACACTTGTGCAGAATGCTGGGATAAGCATAGAGGAAGTGCAGGGGAAGAAGAAGGAGAAGTTATATAAGTAATCTTTCAACTTACAACACTTACGAGTCACACGTTTTGCATGCAGCCTAACAGAAACAATTGCATTAATGGTGTTGGCGCTTAGCGCCTAATAGGCGTGAGTCCCTTGATCTTCCCTTCAGTTAGTGGTCTTGGCACTTAGCGACAAGCCTGGGCTTAGCGCGTCTGTGCTTAGAGTGCGCTTAGTGCGAGATGGTGCTCTCAACATCGGAAGTTTCTCCATAAAATCATGTTTGTCTTCCCCTCATCAACCTGCAACATCACTCAACTCGATTAGTATCCTCCCTTTTTCTGAAAACAAGTTTTTTTTTTACAATTAACAAAACAAAAATAAGACGAAGGAAATTCCTAGGTTGCCTCCCAGTAAGCACTTCTTTAACATCACTAGCTTGATGTTGGATCCTTCATGGGTCTAGGAGATAGATGATGTTGGTCAGTCTGTCTAAGTGGCCCCCATTATAGGCCTTCAAGCGTTGTCCATTCGTGGTCCAACTCTTCTCTAGTTCACTTGAAGTTGGATCCATGATTTCCACTACTCCATGTGACTTTGACGTCTTTTATCACAAAAGGTCTTGACTATTTTGACTTTCCCTTTCCTGGAAAGAGCCTGAGTCTTGAGTTGAAAAGCAGCACCTACTGGCCAGGCTGAAAATTCTTCTTTTGCAGCTTCATGTAATGGTATGCCTTTATCTTCTACTTGTAGATCTTGGCTGATTCATAGGCGTTTAATGTCATATCTTCTAGCTTCAGTAGCTGCAATCTCCGTTTCTCACCAGATGAGGATTCATAAAAGTTCAACCGTCTGAAGGCCCAGTAAGCCCTGTGCTTCAATTCCACCGGCAAATGAAAAGCCTTCCTATAGACCATTTAAAAGGGTGAGACACCTATGGAAGTCTTGTATGCAATCCTGTAAGCCCATAATGCATCATCCAGCTTCATTTCCCAATTTTTCCTTCAAGAAGTGACGGTCTTCTCTAGCACTACTGCAAAAAAGACATTTAATGACGGCTAAAACACGCATTCAACGACGGTTATAAACTGTCCTTATACCCAACGTCATTGAAAACTTGATACTTTTAACAACGGTTATAAAACAACCGTCGTAGAAAAGTCTAACTTTCTACGACAGTTGTCAGTAACAACCGTCTTAGAAAGTCTTAGAAATGATTCTTTTCTAAGACAGTAACAACCGTCTTAAAAAATAAATTTTCTAAGACGGGTCTCAGCTAACGACCGTCTTAGAAAATACTCTTTCTAAGACTTTTTAGAAAGGGTATTTTTTAAGACGGTTGTTAGCTAATAACCGTCTTAGAAAGTTTTTACTTTCTAAGACGGTCCAGATAAGAATTGTCCTAGTATCTATCATTAAAATAGATCATCACTATTGTCAAGGAAAACTTCAATTTTGTTTTTACATAAATTGCAGGAATAAATGCCTTACCATGTGAGATCCAATCAATAAAGCTTTAGCATTTGCATTTGCTCCATCAACTGACCATGTACATTTCCCATTTGGTACCCCCAACTACAAATAACAACAAAAACATCAGTCATGCCCTCAGAAAAATTATTTAGAGTTGAACAAGTTAGAAGGCTAACGTTCTCAAACCAGTATCCTCCATCCATTTACGAATAAGATTGATTGCCCTCATGGATGCAGGACTCAAGAATGTCCTCTCCAAATAACCGCTAGCATCACTCACCTGCATTATATCCAAAAAGCAACATTAACTTCCAAGAACAATAAACAATTCGTGGTCCACCAGCCACTGAATGAGAATTATCAGCACAATGAATTTTGACTATGAATACCCAACGTCATTGAAAACTTGATACTTTTAACAATGGTTATAAAACAACTGTCGTAGAAAAGTCTAACTTTCTACGACAGTTGTCAGTAACAACTGTCTTAGAAAGTCTTAGAAATGGTTCTTTTCTAAGACGGTAACAACCGTCTTAAAAAATAAATTTTCTAAGATGGGTCTCAGTTAACGACCGTCTTAGAAAATACTCTTTCTAAGACTTTTTAGAAAGGGTACTTTTTAAGACGGTTGTTAGCTAATAACCGTCTTAGAAAGTTTTTACTTTCTAAGACGGTCCAGATAAGAACTGTCCTAGTATCTATCATTAAAATAGATCATCACTATTGTCAAGGAAAACTTCAATTTTGTTTTTACATAAATTGCAGGAATAAATGCCTTACCATGTGAGATCCAATCAATAAAGCTTTAGCATTTGCATTTGCTCCATCAACTGACCATGTACATTTCCCATTTGGTACCCCCAACTACAAATAACAACAAAAATATCAGTCATGCCCTCAGAAAAATTATTTAGAGTTGAACAAGTTAGAAGGCTAACGTTCTCAAACTAGCATCCTCCATCCATTTACGAATAAGATTGATTGCCCTCATGGATGCAGGACTCAAGAATGTCCTCTCCAAATAACCACTAGCATCACTCACCTGCATTATATCCAAAAAGCAACATTAACTTCCAAGAACAATAAACAATTCATGGTCCACCAGCCACTGAATGAGAATTATCAGCACAATGAATTTTGACTATGAATACCCAACGTCATTGAAAACTTGATACTTTTAACAACGGTTATAAAACAACCGTCGTAGAAAAGTTTAACTTTCTACGACAGTTGTCAATAACAACTGTCTTAGAAAGTCTTAGAAATGGTTCTTTTCTAAGACGGTAACAACCGTCTTAAAAAATAAATTTTCTAAGACGGGTCTTAACTAACGACCGTCTTAGAAAATACTCTTTCTAAGACTTTTTAGAAAGGGTATTTTTTAAGACGGTTGTTAGCTAATAACCGTCTTAGAAAGTTTTTACTTTCTAAGACGGTCCAGATAAGAACTGTCCTAGTATCTATCATTAAAATAGATCATCACTATTGTCAAGGAAAACTTCAATTTTGTTTTTACATAAATTGCAGGAATAAATGCCTTACCATGTGAGATCCAATCAAT
This sequence comes from Glycine soja, assembly GCF_004193775.1. Lineage (NCBI taxonomy): Eukaryota > Viridiplantae > Streptophyta > Magnoliopsida > Fabales > Fabaceae > Glycine > Glycine soja. The sequence goes on from NC_041011.1 coordinate 24,262,242, forward strand.
AAAGCTTTAGCATTTGCATTTGCTTCATCAACTGACCATGTACATTTTCCATTTGGTACCCCCAACTACAAATAACAACAAAAATATCAGTCATGCCCTCAGAAAAATTATTTAGAGTTGAACAAGTTAGAAGGCTAACGTTCTCAAACCAGCATCCTCCATCCATTTACGAATAAGATTGATTGCCCTCATGGATGCAGGACTCAAGAATGTCCTCTCCAAATAACCGCTAGCATCACTCACCTGCATTATATCCAAAAAGCAACATTAACTTCCAAGAACAATAAACAATTCATGGTCCACCAGCCACTGAATGAGAATTATCAGCACAATGAATTTTGACTATGAAGTTATGTGCATTTTCCTGTAAGGATCTGGATCATTCAGGTCAAGAACAAAGATTCATACGAACTATTTTGACTATGAATAGAAATATTATTATAAACAAAAAATTATCAGACAAAAGTAAAGCTGAGTTTAGATTAAGTACCTTCCCAAGCTCATAAAGCCTTGCCACTGCCTCGTCTCTTAGAATCTGTGGAAACAAATAATCTTTTTTTTCTTTCTAAATCTCCTGTCTCAATACCTAATCATTTCATTTCAAAATAGGTACTTAGCCCATTCACGCAATCAATCACATCCATCAACAAGAACTAACAAAGCTAACTTGTGCTTCCCGTTTTCTTTTCCCCTTTTTTTAACTACTTTAATCAAGCCATACACACAATTTCTCATTACAAATTAAGAAGAAGGAAAAAAAACATTTGTCACCATAAAAAACAAGATACTTAATTACTTACATAATTCTCATTCTCTTTTGCTAACTGGCCCCATATTTAATTTAATTACTTAAGATATTTATTCATGTTGTTATAAATTAATTCATGCACTTCAACAAAAAGTACTATTTTTCAACTTAACCATATCTTACTCAGAACCACGGAACATTTCATTCCATCATTCATTATATATAGCAAATTCAGACAATTATATATAGTAGATACTCATTAGTCCTACAAACGGACTGAAAAGTAACTAGAATATTCTTTCACATAAGTGACTCTTCTAGAGTGCAATAGAGAACAAAATGCAGTAATAACCAATTTAAAAATTCATTGAGTTTAATTCTAACATTTTTTCTAATTTACTTATGAAAATTTTTGAATTTCCGATCAACGGCTACCTCCAAAAGCAACATGGAGATCATAATGAAAAATGAAATAAAATATAAAAAATTAAAGTGAGGGAGAATTGAGGAGCAGAAAATTCACCTTATGATAGGGTTTTGAGGAGGGTTCGCTTCGGCACCAAAATATACATTGTATACATTCATCATGTGAAGTATACGTGACTTACTTGTTCTCAAAGTTTGATAGCCATTTAATATAAGCAGCACCATAATATACATTTACAAAGGGTTTGAATAAGAATTCTCGTTTCTCATCTGCTTTATATGAACAATAACCTAATTCACTGCAAGCTGTAGTCAACCTTGGTGAAACATAATCATTAAATAAGGTATACAAGAAATAAGGTATTGACATCTAGCCAGTACCTCATCACCACCAAATACATATCCTACCCAAGCTCTATTGAAAACATTACTGATAATAGTTTTGAATTCTTAATACTTATAAAATAAAATTCAATAACAATTTTATCCCTCAGATCTTTACTCATGCAAAACACGAGAATAATAGTTTAGTGAACTCCAATTCTGACAGTACTAAAATTGAAATAAGAACTACACTCAGCAGAACCCCTCATCCTCATTCTTTAAACTTCTAATTAAAACAAAATGACACCAAGCCATTCTTCTATAGCAATGGCCTTAGCCCTTATGGGCATTTAATAACACTATTCCACCAAAATCCTAATAAAACTATTCAATCAATGATCCTTTACTTAACTAATTAAAAAACCAATCAAAACAACACAATTATAATCATTACAAAATCCACACATACACTCAGAGTTACAATTATACCTACAACTTTCGATGATGATTCTCCGTTCTGCAACCGCAATTGTGGCAACACAACCGTACTCTGTTCCCACGATGGCAAGCTCCCTGACGTTGACACGCTATTAGAATTACTCCCATTGTCGCCCCAACCTCCAGTGGCGGCGGCATCGCCAATGGAATCCTCATGAAACCCCACCCTGCTCTGGTTCACCACCTTCTTCTTCTACCCATCGCCGGCGTGGGCACCGACACCTGGGCGAGAGAGGTTGCTGCCGCCAAGCGCCGCCGTCCCTTTCTCGCCCCTGAATCCGAATAAGCTCTTCTATGGCAGCGACCCCGATCTCATCTTGATCCTGTTTAGCCCCAGCGATGACCCAGAATCGGTGATACCGACAACGACGAAGGAGATTCCCGTCCTTTCTTTGACGATGACATCCCTACCTCTGCCAGCGCAGCCACCACCGGCTTCGGCGGCTTTGCTGGCTGCCTCTGCCGCCGCCTCAAACACAGCAACAACAACAACGCCAAGTCGAGAATAGAGCCCACAATGATTGCGACATATCCATGGCTGTAGTTTGGTGGTTTAGAGTTAGGGTTCATAAGTATAATAACTATGAAAAGAGGAGAAAGAGGGAGCAGTCATGACTTTTATTTCCTTAACCTTTAAAAAAAAGATGGTCCTATACAAACCCGTCCTTGTATGCGTCGAAACAAATACATTATAAGGCAGTTTTATAAATAACTGTCGTAGAACAACTCATTGCCTTTGTTTTAAATCTCAATATTTACAAAAATGCCACCGATATGCTTTCTAAGACGGGTCTATGACAACCATCGTTGAAACTGCGTCGTAAAAAATAGTTATTTTAGTAGTGTAGGATTCTCTTCAGCTCTTTGTTTGACACTTCTGCTTGACCATTGGTTTGAGGATGATAAGGTGCAGCCACCTTATGCAAGACACTATAATGCCCCAGAACCTTCTGTCGTTGTACATTGCAGAAGTGTGTGCCTCCATCACTAATCAACACTTTGGGAACTCCAAAATGGGAAGATATATTCTTCTTCAGAAACTTGATCACAGTCTAGGCATCATTCTATGGAGTGGCTATGGCTTCCACCCACTTAGACATGTAATCAACATCTACCAAGATGTAGACATTCCCGTATAAGGATGGTAGAGGCCCTACAAAATCAATCCCTTAGCAGTCAAAGACCTCTAACTCGATGATATTCTACAACGACATCTCGTCCCTCCTTGAAATTCCCCCTGTTCTTTGGCATTGATCACATCGAAGGACATGGTCATGAGCATCTCTAAATATGGATGGCCAAAAAAATATAGCTTGAAGTACCCTGGCAGCTGTCCTATCCCTACTATAATGGCCCCCATAAGGTGAGCTATGACAGTGCCAAAGTATGCTTTGGGCTACCTCCCTAGTCACACACCTCCTTAGCAAGTTATCTGCTCCAATTTTGAACAGTTATGGATCATCCCAAACGTAGAAGCGGATATCATAAAGAAACTTCTTTCATTGGTGCCAATTGAGATCTTGTGGAATGACCCTCGTAGCCTTGTAATTGGCAATGTTCGTGAACCAGTTCCTTTGAGCTACAGTTAAGAGGAATTCATCTGGAAATTCTCCCTTTACTTCTTTCTATTTTTGTGTCACTTCTTCATTAACTAACTGGGAGAGATGGTCGGCTACTACATTCTCGGATCCCTTCTTTTCTTTGATGATGATGTTGAACTCTTGAAGCAACAAGATCTATCTTATGAACCTTGGCTTTGAGTCTGCCTTGGAAAAAGATGTTTGATGGGTGCATGATCTGTGAAGATAACAACTTTGGACCACCAGATAGGACTGAAACTTCTCTAAGGCATAAACAATGGCTAATATTTCCTTCTCAGTAGTGGCATAATTCTATTGTGCATCATTCAAGACTTTGGTGGTATAGTATATGGCATGGAATATCTTGTCTCGCCACTGTCCTAGAACTGCACCCACAACATAGTCACTGGCATCACACATCAACTCGAACTCCTTGCTCCAATTCAGTGCAACCATTATTGGGGCAGATATAAGCTTCTCCTTCAAAGTCTGAAAGGCTTCTAGGCATTTCTCATCAAGCTTGAAGATTTCATCGTTGTTTACCAAGCTGCTCAATGGTCTGGCTATCTTGGAGAAGTCCTTGATGAATCTTCGATAGAAACCTGTATGTCCAAGAAAACTTCTTATACCCTTGGCATTTACTGGTGGTGGTAACTTCTCAATGACATCAATTTTTGCTTTTTCCACCTTAATGCCTCAGGTTGAAATTTTGTGGCCCAACACTATCCCTTCTCAAACCATGAAGTGACACTTCTCCCAATTCAGCACCAGATTTATCTCAACAGATCTTCATAGCACCGGCTCTAGATTCATCAAGCAACAATCATAGGAAGGCCCACAAACTGAGAAGTCATCCATGAAGACTTCTATGCACTTCTCTACCATGTCAGCAAAGATGGCTAGCTTGCACCTTTGGAAAGTGGCAGGTGCATTACATAACCCAAATTACATCCTTCTGTAGGCAAAGACACCAAAATGGCATGTAAAAGTCATCTTCTCCTAGTCCATGGGATCCTTCTGTAGGCAAGAAATAGTAGAAGGACTGTCCTGCTAGCCACTCCAACATCTGATCCATGAAAGGAAAAGGAAAGTGATCTTTCCTTGTGGCCTCAAAAAGGTAGAAGGTGACCTTCTTATCATCCACACATTTGGTGGTCAGCATGAATGGCTGCCCCAGGATCAAAGGAATCTCTTCATCTTCCTCGATGTCCATGAGTACAAAGTCCACTGGAAAAGTGAAGTGATGGACTTTGACCAAGACGTCTTCTACCACTCCAAATGGTCCTGTAATGAAGCGGTCTACTAGCTGGAGTGTCATCCTTGTAGGGTCCATTTTTAGGTTCCCTATTGTCATACCCTAATTTCATCCAAGGACTGTCATTCATTGATTTTTTTTTATTCTCGCTAGCCAAACTGCATGGTTCAATGCCAGTTACCGCACAAAATGAAGGATCATTTAGTGTTTTGATCAAGAATGCAAAAAATACCCAAAGTAGGGGGCAAAAGGGTCTTTTCCTCTGTTTTCCTGAACCCTAGCTTGCCCAGGCTAGCCTTTGGCTCGCCTGGGCCCCCAAATTGCTTAGGGGTGAAGGAACCAACTCGCCTAGGCAAGCTAGCTTACTTCAGGATGAAGCATCAGTTCAGTTGGGCGAGCTGTCGTGGTTCCAAGGGCCATTTTTTGCTATAAATAGGCGTGAAGGAGGCTGAGGAAGGGGGTTCCAAGGTTCAGAAGTGGAGAGAATTGAGAGAATTAAGAAAGAAGAAGAAGAAAGAAGAGGAAATGAAGTCGAGGTGCTACCAAATCGCGACTGTGATCATTCCCGACATCATTCCTTGTTCGATGTTCTTCGTACAATTGTCGGTTAGTTTTGTTTTTAAGATTTGAATGTGATCTATGTACCCTTAGGGATCTCCCTTATTATTATATGCACATCCATCTTCTTCATCTATCATCAGTGATCTCATTTTTCTTTGCAAAGTTCAATCTTAACCGATCACTAGTGTTGTAAAGTTGTCTTTAAAGAGATTGAAAATTAAAAAACAAAACAAAGATAAAACCAACTCATAACTAATTTTTTTTAATCAAATATCACTTGAGATCATTTCATGGTCCAACGCCTTAACAATTCTCACCGCTTTTCAAATTTAAAAGATCATTTCAAGGTCCAACGCCTTAACGATTCTCTCCGCTTTTGAAAATTTAAAAGATCATTTCAAGGTCCAACTCCTTAAACGAATTTTTGTTCGCAATTAAAATGAATCTTTCAAAAACATAAAAAATCAATTTAACACACAAACATTCAGACTTAAAGAACTACGTAGGTCTGAATTTCTCATCGCACTTGAGGATACGTAGGAGCAAGGGCAATACCCTTGTCGACCCCAAAAAAATAAAAAATATAAAAAAGGAAAATACATAATTTTGAAGTCATGTTTTGCACACTCGATTAAAGGCTGTCGTCCCTTGTGATGGGCGTGTGGGGTGCTAATACCTTCCCCATGTGTAAACAACTCCCGAACCCTTATTTTCAAAATTCACAGACCCCTTTTGGTTTTTTCTAACGTTTTCCTCGAATAAACGTTGGTGGCGACTCCTACGCATTTTCCTTTTTGGAAGACGCTCCTTTGGCTTTTCGCCTCACACTCTCGTCGTAGGGTAGGTTGTGACACCTATTCTCCTGCACATGGAAAGCGACATTAGACTTGCTCCTAGGTCAATAAGAGCCTTACCTGTAGAACATGGGATGGTGACACATCCTGGATCTTTGAACTTGGGAGGCAACTTCTAGATTACTACACTGCAATTGCCTCCCACCACAATGGTTTCACTGTTGATGTACATTCCCTTTTTTGTAAGGAGGTCCTTTAGGAACTTTGTGTACAGTGGTATCTGCTGTAGGGCTTCTCCAAAAGGGATAGTAATCTCCAGCTTCTGGAGGATTTCAAGGAACCGCTTGAAGTAACGCTCCTTGTCCTTCTTTGATAGCACCAAAGGGTACAGTGCCTCCTTCGATGAGGCCGATGGTATCTCTCTTCTTGCCTCCCAAGCTAATTGACTTTTGGTCTTAGGGATTAAGACCTTGTCAATCTTCTTCTTCCCCTCATCATCTTCTTCCCTCTTTGTGTCTTCTTCTTCCTCTTTGGTCGCATCCTACAATACTTTGTCAGCTTTAACATCTCCCTGCTTTTGGCTTCGGGTGATGGCTACCTTGCATTCCTCCTTGGGGTTCTTCTCAGTGTTGGCCCCGAAGGTTCCAGTGGGTCTTTCAACCATTTGCTTCGCTAATTAGCCCACCTGTACCTCCAAATTCCCGATTGCTGAATCCGTACTCTTTAGATGTGTCGTGATAGTTTGCATGAATTGTATAAGCAATTCCTCCAACTTGGCATTTCTCTCCTGTAGGTTGGGTTCTTGACTAGGAGGTCGATGAGATGAACCTCCTCGATTGAAATTATTCCTTGGCTGGGATCTCCAACCTTGGCCCTGCGAAAAATTACCTTTCTAATAGAATCCCGATCGTCCTCCTTGCTGGAATCCTTGACGATTCTAGCTTCCCATGTAGTTGATCTCGTTGGCTACGTCGTCTTGGACCATGCGTGAACTTGACTCATAAGTACCTCCACAAATGTTGCATCCCCCACTGTGCATGGTTGGAGGAGGTTGAACTGCATGTAATTGTTGAGGAAGGTTACTTAGAGTTGCTATAAGAGTCCCTAAGGTCTTGGCTAGAAGCTTATTTTGAGCCAGCATAGCATCTTGAGAAGTGAGCTTAAGAAGGCTTTTCTTTGTAGGCATGTAGGCTCGATCACGGAGGATGGCATGATCATTGGCTGTCATGTTCTCTATCAGCTCCATGGCTTCTTCTAGAGTCTTCAACTTGATCTTCCCACCAGCAGAGGCATCGAGGAACTACTTGGAATGGGGTCGCAAGCCATCAGTAAAGATGTTAAGCTAGACTGGCTTGTTGAACCCATGTGTAGGAGTCTTTCGGAGTAACCCATGGAAGTAGTCAAGTGCTTCACTCAGTGATTCATCAGGGTGTTGGTGGAAGGATGAGATTTCCAACTTGCCCTCAGCGGTCTTGGACTTCAGAAAGTACTTCTTCAGGAACTTCTCCACCACCTCATCCCATGTTCACAGGCTATTCCCCTTGAACGAGTGAAGCCATCTTTTTGCTTCACCGGCCAAGGAGAAAGAGAATAGGTTGAGGCGGATGACGTCTTCTGGCATTCTTGCTATCTTCACCGTGCTGTAGATCTCGATGTATGTGGCCAGATGTGCATACGAATCTTCACTCGGTAGGCCGTGAAATAGATTCCCCTGGATCTGCTGATGAGGGAATATGGATATGAGATGTTGGCCGCTTGCACATCTGGTCTGGCTATTCTGGTGAAGTACTAAGGTGTGGCAGAGCTAGAGTGGTCCTCTAGCGTCATCCTCTGTGGACGATCCTCTGCCATGATGCGTTCTTCAAAGAAAGGATGTGGACTGGTCACAAAAAAGGGTGTCATACCCTAATTTCGTCCAGGGACTATCGTTTATTGATCTTTTGATCCTTGCTACTCGAAACGCCAGTTACAGTGCAAAACAGATGATCATTCAAATGTTTTGATCAAGAATGCGAAAATACCCAAGGGGAGGGGCAAAAAGGTCATTTCAAGCATTTTTCTGAACCTTAGCTCGCCCAGGTTAGCCTCTAGCTTGCCTGGGCCCCCAAAAAACTTAGGGGTGAAGTAACCAGCTTACCTGGGCGAGCTCAGCTCGCCTGGGCAAGCAAGGTTACTTCAGGTTGAAGCAACGGCTCGCCTGGGCGAGCTCCAGCTCGCCTGGGTGAGCTACCATGACCCCTAATGCCATCTTTTGCTATAAATAGGCATGACGAGGGCTGAGTAATGGGTTCCAAGGACCAGCATTGAGAGAAATTGAGAGAAATGAAAGAGAAGAAGAAGAAAGAAGAGAAAAATGAGGCCGAGGCGCTACCAAATTGCGACCGTAATCGACTTCTACATCATTCTTCGTTCGTCGTTCGGTTAGTGTTTGTCTTTAAGGATTTGAACATGATGTATGGACCCTTAGGGGTCCTCTTTATTGTTTTGTGCATCTTCATCTCCTTCTTCTATCATCGGTAATCACTTTTCTTTTGTAAAGTAAGTTTTAACCGATTGTTAGTGCCGTAAGTTATCTTTGAAAAAGATTGAAGGTTAATAAAAAAAAATCAAGATAAAACCAACTCATAACTATTTTCTTTTTATCAAATATCACTTGAGATCGTTTCAAGGTCCAATGCCTTAATGACTCTCTCCTCTTTTCAAAAATCAAAAGATCGTTTCAAGGTTCAATGCCTTAACGACTCTCTCCGCTTTTCAAAGTTTAAAACATCATTTCAAGGTCCAATGCCTTAAACGAATTTTGTTCACAATTAAAATCAATCTTTCAAAAAAGATAAAATCAATGTAACACACAAACTTTCAGACTTAAAGAACTACGTAGGTCTGAATTCCTCATCGCACCTGAGAATACGTAGGAGCAAGGGCAACACCTTTGTCGACCCCAAAAAAATAAAAAATATAAAAACGGAAAATAAATAAATGTTGAAGTCATGATTTTGTACACTCGATTAAAGGCTACCGTCCCTTATGACGGATGCATGGGGTGCTAATACCTTCCCCGCATGTAAACAACTCCTAAACCCTCATTTTCAAAATTCAAAGGCCTCTTTTTGGATTTTCTAACATTTTCCTCGAATAAACGTTGGTGGCGACTCCGCTCGTTTTCTCCCTTGGAGACAAACACTCTAGCCCCTCTATTTTGGCCTTTTCGCACCCCCGTCGAAGGGTAGGTGTCGCAACCTACCCTTCGGCGGGAGGGCGACGCGTGACTCGCGGGATGCGTGTTCCAAGAAAGGAGTTCGCGCGGAGTCGCCACCAACGTTTATTTGAGGAAAACGTCGGGAAAACCGGAAAAGACGTGATCTACGAACTTTAAGTGAAAGGTTCGGGAGTTGTATTTACGCACGGGGAAGGTATTAGCACCCCACGCGTCCGTCACACGAGACGACAGCCTTTAATTTAAATGTGCAAACATGACTTTCAATTTTTAAGTTCCCTTTTACGTCTTTATTCCTTTTTATATTTTTTATCTTTTTGCGGTCGACGAGGGTTTTTCCCTTGCTCCTACGTATTCCTTAATTGCGATAAGGAAATCATACCTACGTAGTTCTTTGTGAACAAAGTGTTTGGTTAAGTTGTTTTTTTATCCTTTTTTGAAAGATATGTTTTTGTTGAAAGAAAGGTTATTTAAGGCGTTGGACCATTAAACAAACTTTCGATTCTTTTTGAAAAGAGAGAAGACATTAAGGCATTGGACCATTAATGTTCTCTTTATTTTTGAAAGAGGTAATAAAGCTACATGTTGATTTTAGCCCTTTTGAAATTTACACTTAATCGATAAAAGCGGAAAAGACCATTTGAAGGCTTTGGACCTTTGAAAATGGCTTTTTAAGGCAACGTCAAAAGTTTTGTTTATGAGTTGATTTTAGCCTTAGTTTTACTTTGGTTATTAATCGATTCGATTAAGAAAGAGAAATCCCAAAGGAGAATGTCTGATTGATTCTTTTTGATTTATTTTACTAAAAGATATTTTTGATTATTATATTATTATTTTACCCTTTTTTTGGCTTCCAATGTAGTTACGGCATGACCGAACGGTCGGATTTCATTTTAACAGAAACTAACGGATATTACAATTTAAATGATCGGTGGAAATTTATTTTATTTTTTGATTAGATGAGAAAATGATTTAAGCAAATGACTAAAGCACGTCAAAAGGGGGTACGGAAAGTAAATAAAATGAAAATAAAAAGCACGTAAAAACAAATGGGGACCACCACGGGTACATAGAATGAATTGAAAAGCTCGATTTGGAAACTTACCCGTTGAAGACCGAAGAACGATGACGAACGAACGAAGAACGTCGAAGAACGGCTGAAGATCTTCGCGAAAATCCCCACGAAAATGTTACGGAAGCGCCTCGGCTCGGATTTTCTTCACGGAACCAATTTTTTTCACTAATTTCAAGTGATTCTTGAATTACCAGGAGGGCTGAACGAAATTCTTCTTCATTTCTCCCCCTATTTATAGCAAAATGGGGGAGATGCTTGCCACCCAGCTCGCCCAGGTGAGCAAGGTGACTTCCTCCAGAAGCAACCGCCTTCTGGAGGGCCCAAGTGGGCCTAGTTGCTATTTGCACCCCCATTTCTGCTAAATACACCCCTTGCCTTTTTTTTGGTGATTCTTTTTTCGTAAAGTTACGGAAACTTACGAATTTCGTAACGATACCTGTTTTCTTTCCGTAATGTTACGGAACCTTGCGGATTACATAATCATCCCCTTTTTGACTTACAGAATGTTACGGAACCTCACGAATTGTGCAACGATGCTTCCTTTTGAGTTCCGACATGTCACAGAACTTCACAAATTGCCTGACGATGGGTGCCAAGTACCTCAAAATGGTTAAATGAAAGTTGCATGCCACCAAGCAAAGGTCCCCGGACAAAATTAGGGTATGACAGTAGGTTGCGACAGTTGTCGACTCCACTAGGGATGCTAGAGAGTTAAGCCTTTCGATCAGTGTGCAATGTTTTTATCGTGACTTCTTTTTTGTTTATGTTCCTTTTTTTCCCTTTTATGTTTTGTTTGTCCATATTTGTATATAACATTTGCTATGTTGTTGTGTTTGGTGTGTGTTTGTCTATCGATTACATTCATAGCTAGAAATATTTTTTCTATGCACACATGGCACTTACACCTCGCACACACATTGAGATATTAGGCCTTATACCTGGGTCTATGTGAGCCATAAGGAGTGGAGGTCGATCTGTGGTCATGCTGGGTCTCCGACTCGCTTGATAACAGTGAAGCCTCATCTAGAGTTTTCCTCTTTTGGTGATGCATTGTCGCTGATAGTCTCTATCGCCACAATGTATTACCTAAGAGGATGATATCTCTAGAGGCCAGCAAAGTTACATGAAATCACCCTTGGGAATGATCACTAGAAGTGGACTTTTGGATCGTTTCCATTAGGTTCCTGAATTAGGGGGCACATAGAAAACTCTCTCTGGCTTGTTCCTTGGTCGCATCATGCATCTCTTCATGGCATCATGATGTACATATCATTCCTGCACTTGTCATTTATCATATTGATGCATTGCATTAGCGTAAATCATTGCATGATCATACATCTTCATTTAGCATGCCAACTTCATACATTCTATTTTCATCGTTCGCATATTATGTTCACTCATGCATAGTTTCTCATGCCTTTCATCTTCCTCTGCAAAAACAATAACAAAAAAAAAAAAAGAACAAAAGAAAGTCACAATAAAGCATGAAAGTCTACACCATATTCTTAGTTACATGTGTTGGGTACCATGATGATGGCTATAAACCAACTATGTTGGGATTATACACTCATTTCTCTTAAAAAAATGATTAAAAATCACGTGAACATGATACCTAATGCATGGTTAACTAGGAAATGATGGTTCTTCGGGAATTTCATGTCAGTCTCATTTGCCATGCATAGCATAAGTATGCCCAAGCGCATGTTTTTAAGGAAAGGTTCATCAAGTCAAGGTCAAGTATGGAAGTAACCAGCTTGCAAAAGTTGGGGCAAAAGATAGATTGAGTTACATCGTTTCTTTGTCTACTGCCAACATATGATTGAGCTAAATAATTTACAAAAAATTAAGGACTATTGATGTCCATGTTTTATTTCCAGTTTCACTTTGAAAAGATGTGATGGACCATGTTGTTTAATGAAAATCTAAATTGATTCAACCCTATGTCCCGTGTAAAATTCACAATACTTCAACAATGCATCATTCACATACATCCATGCTTATTTGTCTTTTCACATTGGTGGCATTGCTCATTGCATTCTTCCCTTGAAATCAGAACTATAATCATTGTTATCAAAAGGAAAAAATGCCCTTTACGGCGCCCTTACCGAATGCATGCTAAAGTTAGAGTAATGAGTGAAATAGAGGAGGTGCAAGAGCAGATGAAGGCCGACATGGAGGCCATGAAGACCAAATGGCCACAATGATGGAAGCCATGATGAGTATGAAAAAATGATGGAGGTCAATGTGGCTATAGTCATTTCCGCAAGTACCGCCATTGAGGGGAACTTGATTCACCCATCTAGCCTCAATCAAGTAAATCCTCCAGTCTCAGATATGGTAGGTTGGGGAGGAGAAGCATTGGGAAGTACAGATGATCCCTATGTTGTGCAGAGAAAAAACTTCTTCCCACTATATGGCTTGCCTCCCAATTATACACCACCCGATGTTGCACATGCTCCCGATGAGAATGTCAACAACTCCACACCCGTACCCATTGAGAGCCAACAACCCCAATCTGATTATGCACATGTCTCTCAACCCATGGGGGAGACACATGAAGCACCCCGAGACCACAATCTAGCTGACTTCGAACCTCACCTCGGATATGCCACTGAGGGGCAAGTAGGTTGTGATATACCCCTACCGGACACTTTGGGGGGCCCTCAGTATCGCCCACAACCACGACCCTTGCATTTTGCGGTAGGAAGACTGCCTCCTGCCACGGAAGAAAGGGGAAAAATTGATCATATAGAGGAAAGGTTGAGGGCCATTGAATGAGGCAAAGATCATGCTTTTGCTAACATGGCAGAGTTCTGCCTAGTGCCTGACGTCGTTATCCCTCCGAAGTTCAAGGTGCCGAACTTTGATAAGTACAAGGGGACTTCTTGCCCCAAGAATCATCTGAAAATGTACAACAGGAAAATGGGAGCATACTCGAAAAATGAAAATTTGTTGATGCATTTTTTCTAGGAAAGTCTTACTGGGGCAGCCGTCACCTGGTATACTAATCTGGAACTATCTCGAGTCCATTCATGGAAGGACCAAATGGTTGTCTTCATTAGGCAGTATTAGTATAATTCTGATATGGCTCCGGATAGGATGCAGCTACAGAGCATGTGTAAAAAAGAGAATGAATCTTTCAAAGAATATGCCCAAAGGTGGAGGGATCTGGCAGCTCAAGTAGCGCCCCCAACGACAGAAAAGGAGATGATAACAATGATAGTGGACACGTTACCGGTGTTCTACTATCAGAAGATGGTGGGTTATACACCTTCAAGCTTTGCCGATTTAGTTTTCACCGGCGAAAGGATCGAAGTGGGTCGGAGAAGAGGCAAAATTGATTATCCTGCTTTGATGAATGGGAAGCCTGGGGAAAATGGAGAGAATAAGAAGGAGGGAGGAACCCATGCTATTATTGCCATTCCTACACAGCCAAATTTCCCACCAGCTCAACAATGTTAATACTCGGCCAATATCAGCCCTTCTCATTACCCACTACCCTATCAACCAAGAACACCCAATCATCCATAAGGCCACCCCTAAATCAACCATAAATCCCATCTGCCACACAACCGATACCAGACACCACCCTTAACATGAACCAAAACACCAACCAGGGAAGAAATTTTCTAGCAAAGAGGCCTGTAGAATTCACCCCAATTCCAGTGTCATATGCTAACTTACTCCCATATCTACTCAATAATGCAATGGTAGCCATAACCCCAGCCAAGGTTCCTCAACCTCCATTTTCTCAAGGATACAACTCGAACACAACATGTGCTTATCATGGAAGAGTTTTGGGGCATTCCATTGAGCATTGTATGACCCCGAAACATAAGGTGCAAAGTCTAATTGATGCGGGCTGGCTAAAATTTGAGGAGGATAATCACTTGTGAATTTTGACATTGGCAAGCGACACTATGCATGGGGAAATTTGAAGGTTGTTGTTAGATGTCTCGAATGACTCATTAGGATTTTCAAGTTTATGCCATTACTGTAAACAATAGTCACAATGCTAATAATATGGATAAATTTGATATCCTTGTGTCTCATTCTCTCACAATTACATCTTTGCTTATTTAACTTCTGTTGGAATATGAATGTAAGCCGTTGGTTTATTTTCTCAAGCGACCTACGCGCTTGAGTTGATCTCCAAGTCTATTCAATCAGAAATTGCTCGTTCTCCACGTTTGGTGAGGGTGCCGTAAACGACGAGTAAAAAAAACATTTGATTGATTGTGTTTCAAATAAAAAGTACAGACATTCATGTGACCTCATTTTATCATTTCTAAAAGTTTTCTTTTTGAGGAAAAATGAGTTGTCAAGAACAAGAGTTGTTCGGCTTAATCTGTTAATTGAAAAAATCCTTTAAATGTTTCTCGTCCTTGAAAATTCATTTTTCGAGAATCTGCATAGTTTCTTTCATTTCTCCTTGCTACAAGGTCGTGACAAAAGACAACAATAGATACCTCAAGGCCCTACACTGGGGCAGTGAGAGGCACCATGTATGAGCCTCAAGCGAACCTAGGGGCAGATCAAAATTTCTCACCCGGTAGGTTGAAAACCCGAAAAGGGGATCTAAGAAAAAATTAGGGTTGATATAAAATAAAATAATAAAAAAAACAATTAGGGGCGTGTTATTAAGGTTGTGTCCCAACATCCAAACTACAAAAGGATCTAAGTCAAGATTTGAAATGACACATGGCCATGTTTCAACATCCTAAACACTAGTTTATCCTTTGCTACCCCTTCCGAGCCAAAGCATATTTGTTTTCTAAAAACAACAAAAACAAAATAGGAACCCTAAGTAGGAACCACCACTAAACCAATGGGAAGAGCAATGCAAACAACACATGCATGAAGTTGGGCAGCAATGAAAGAAAAAAGAAAATAAAACCTGCCAAAAGTGAGTGAAGGAAAAAAAAGAGAGAGACAAAAGATCTTTAGATTTTACATGAAAGGCAAAAATATTTAAATAAGGACAAAAGGAGTAGAGCCCAACCCAAAAGGTACAAGCAACGCTCATAAGGTTCTTACTCAATGTAGCCCTCTTACCCCTGACCACGTTTCAAGTCCAATAAATCCCATGTGGATCAAGAAATGACTAATTTTGCTTTTAAGTTGGAATTCTGGAATGGAACCCGCATACACTTGTGATTGTTTAAAAAATAAAAAATAAAAAAAAGAGGGGAATCCTCGAGGTTTCGCACTTGCACATTTGAGAAGAAAACTCATTCTACCAGGAGCTCATGGAAAATACCCAAGGACGATTGTGATAGTAAGGTACATCTGATGTTAGTCGCTCATGCAGACTCCTTAGGATTCCTTTTAAATCCAAGGGTGACCTTTGCTATATAAATTCTTTCAAGATCAGCCCATGTCATTGAGTTTTAGTGGGGTCAACAGACCCAATGGCATCACTCTATGACCTTTAATAAAGAAAGTTTCACTTGGTCATATACCAAAGTGTAACAATCCATTGTTGTCCTTCAATGGTGCACGTGATTGGTCCCAAAGTCTTATATTTCTCTTGTTGTGCAGAATAATCAAAGTTTTTTTAAAAGAAAGCGGAAAACCCTAGGATCAATATTTCAGTTGATTGATTAAATGTCAAACGGCTCCATTGCCATCACTCCAAAATTGTCAAGTGACTAAATCAACATCCTTTGCTTCATAGGATTCAACGTCCTTTGCTTTATGCTTTCATATGACTCAAAGTCCTCACCTTTACTTTTCAAAGAATATCAGAGTCTTTTATCAAGACTATCATAGTCTTCTTTACATTTCAAAGACTTCAATGTATTTTGTCAAGACTATCACAGTCTTCTTTACATTTCAAAGACTTCAATGTCTTTTGTCAAGACTATCATAGTCTTCTTTACATTTCAAAGAATATCAGAGTCTTTTGTCAACACTATCATAGTCTTCTTTACATTTTAAAAACTATCAGAGTCTTTTGTCAAGACTATCAATGTCTTCTTTACATTCTAAAGACTTCAATGTCGTTTGTCAAGACAACAATGTCTTCATTTACATTTCAAAAGACTTCAATGTCTTCAGTCATTTACGCTTTCAAAAGACAACAATGTCTTCATTTACATTTCAAAAGACTTCAATGTCTTCAGTCATTTACACTTTCAAAAGACGACAATGTCTTCATTTACGTTTCAAAAGACTTCAATGTCTTGAGTCATTTACGCTTTCAAAAGACGACAATTTCTTCATTTAGGTTTCAAAAGACTTTAATGTCTTCAGTCATTTACACTTTCAAAAGACGACAATGTCTTTAGTCATTTACACTTTCAAAAAATGACAATGTCTTCATTTACTTTTCAAAGTCTTCAATGTCTTCAGTCATTTACGCTTTCAAAAGACTACAATGTCTTCATTTACATTTCAAAGACTTCAACGTCTTTTGTCTTTTATATCACTCAATGTCCTTGTCTTTGTGCTTCGTAGGACTCGACGTCCTCTGTTTCTATGCTTTGAAAAAAAAAAAGAAATTCAGATGTTTTCCGCTCTACAGAACTTCAATATTTTCTCAGTTTCACTTCTTTGGTTTTCGCCAGTTGCCCGGCCGAATAGCAAGATCGCTCGAACGAAATTAGTGTCCTTATCTTTACTTCCTTTTTATTTCCAATAAAAGACAAGTAAAGAGGGGCAACTGTCATACCCTAATTTTGTCCGGGGACTATCGTCTGTTGATCTTTTGATCCTTGCTGGTCGACTTACGGGGTTAAACGCCAATTACAATGCGAAACAGATGATCATTCAAATGTTTTGATCAAGAATGCAAAAATACCCAAGGGGAGGGGCAAAAAGGTCATTTTAGGCATTTTTTTGAACCCTGGCTCGCCTAGGCTAGCCTCTGGCTCGCTTGGGCCCCCAAAAGACTTAGGGGTGAATTAACTAGCTCCCTGGGTGAGCAAGGTTACTTCAGGTAGAAGCAACAGCTCACTAGGGCGAGCTGCTAAAGTGCCAAACCCCCTCATTTCCTATTATCGCAACCTACCCTTCGGCGAGAGGGCGACGCGAGGCTCACAGGTGCGTCTTCTAAGGAAGGAAAATGTGCGGAGTCGCCACCAACGTTTATTCGAGGAAAATGTTAGAAAAAACTAAAAAGACGAAGGTCTGTGTATTTTGAAAATGAGGGTTCGGGAGTTGTTTACGCACGGGGAAGGTATTAGCACCCCACGTATCATGACTTCAAGTTTGTTTTATTTTCCCTTTTTTATGTTTTTTATCTTTTTGGGGTCGACAAGAGCAGGGCTCTTGCTCCTACGTATCCTCAATTGCGATGAGAAATTTAGACCTACGTAGTTCTTTAAAAAGCAAGGAAGTTATGCGGGGTGTTAATTTTAGACTTTTAAACGATTCATTTTAACTGACAAAAGTAAAAAGGGAAACCATTAAGGCGTTGGACCTTTGAACGGATTCAAATGATTTTCTTGTGGACAAAGCTGGATTTGTGAGTTGACTTTAGCCTTGGTTTCACTTGGTTATTTCTCAACTCATTAAAAGCAAACTTTCAAAGTAAATGACCGGTTGAAACTTACCTTTTTGATGATTAACCGAGATTATAGCATAAACGATCGGTTAAATTTTATTTTAAAGGTGATTAAACGAGATTACAACACAAACGATCGGTTGAAATTCATTTTAACATTGATTAAATGAGATTACGGCTTAAACAATCGGTCAAAACTCGCTTAAAACAAAGAAAAAGAATACTGACGGTAGAAGAATGAAGACATACAAAAGCAAGAATGAATTCAAAGCTTCGAAATAAAAAACTAACCGGTCGAAGAGTGATGAACGATGAAGAACGACAAAAAACGTCCATGGAATTGATCACATAAACGTTACGGAAGCGCCTCAGCCTTGATTTTTCTTCTTCTTTGTCCTTCTTCTCACTATATTCAGTGAAATATGCTTACTAAGGATGCTGAACCCTTTCCCCTCCGCCCCCCATGCCTATTTATAGCAAAATAGGGGGAGGAGGTTGCAACACAACTCGCCCAGGTGAGCTGGTTGCTTCATCTTGAAGCTTTCTAATGGGCCTAGGTGGGCCCAGGGGCTTAGGAATGCCCCCAAATTGACTATTTTGCCCCCATTTTGAGTATTTGCTCATTTCCTTCTGAAACGTTGCAAAATCCTACGGATTGTGCAGCAATTGGTGTTAAGCAGCTCAACTTGGCTGGCGAAAATCCGCATGTTGACAAACAATCGTCACCTGATGAAATTAGGGTATGACAGTTGCCCCTCTTTACTTATCTTTTATTGGAGATAAAAGGAAAGTAAAGATAAGACATTAATTTCGTTCGAGTGATCTCTCCACCTAACTGACCACTAGCCCAATCAACGAAACCCGTCAAAAGAAAGAGCATAAGAGATATAAGGTGCATCAACAAAAGGCCTTGGAGCCTTGAAATCGATAAAAATGGATGACCATGATACTCTCCACATGACATCGGACTTGATTGTCTCTGGATAGATTATGAGACTTCAATAATTTTGAAAACAACGAAAAATGGAAGACCATGATTTGCTTCCGTGTGCCATTGGACTTGATTGTCTTTGGATGGAAAATGGGAGACTTTAATAGTCTCAGTTGAAAGACATTGAGTCTTCGACAAAAGAGCAGATGACCATCTTTGTCTCTGCGTGCCATCGAACTTGATTGTCTCTGGATAGCAAAGGTGGCGGATGACTATAATGGTCTCCACGTGTCATCGGACTTGATTGTCTTTGGATGACGAAGGGGAGACTTTAATAGTCTCGGCCGAAAGATATTGAGTCTTCAACAAAGAGGGGCAGATGACCATATTTGTCTCTGCGTGCCATCGAACATGACTGTCTCTGGATGACGGAGGGGAGACTTTAATAGTCTCGATTGAAAGACATTGAGTCTTTGACAAAGGGAGCAAATGACCATATTTGTCTCTGCGTGCCATCAGACTCGATTGTCTCTGGATAGCAAAGGTGGAAGATGACCTTAATGGTTTCCACGTGCCATCGGACTTGATTGTCTCTGGATGGTAAAGGGGAGACTGCAACATTCTCGT
Organism: Glycine soja; assembly: GCF_004193775.1. NCBI lineage: Eukaryota > Viridiplantae > Streptophyta > Magnoliopsida > Fabales > Fabaceae > Glycine > Glycine soja. Next base: position 24,281,785 of record NC_041011.1, read on the forward strand.
TCAAAAGACATTGAGTCTTCGACAAAGAGGGGTAGATGATCATATTTGTTTCTATGTGCCAACGAACTTGATTGTCTCTGGAAAGCAAAGAAGACTTTAATAGTCTCGGTGAATCTTTCAACTAAAATGTGAACACGCCTAGCAAAGAAACAAACCTCCAAACCGATCAAAGCAACATGTATTTTTGAAGAAAAACAATGTGTCTATTGGGGAAGGAAGCACGTTGATGGAATTTCCCGTAGCCACAAATGAGATTTGGGATATTTAGCATTTTGTTTCTAAACGAGCGTTTAGAAGAAAAACTGGGTCCAATTGAAATAGAGGGAAACTGCTCAAAGTGTATAAATCTCACACAGGCAAGTGTTTCATCATAATTCCGAACCACAAATATGTCATGACTTGAATTTGCAAATCATTTCCTATCAAATCAAAGATAACATGCATAATCATGGACCAATAGGACTTTTAGGAAGTTGGATTTTGGTGGGGAATTTGGCTTTTGGGTGTTCTGGCCTTTCCCTTGTCTGTTTCTTCTCTTTTCTCTTTGGCTCGACTCAGAACAAGCGTGGGCACAAAGGTTTGGGTGGCAACTAGGGAGGTGACTGCTTCAGGCATCCCTCAGGTTTCAAACAAACTTTGTTGCTTTTTTTTCTTTTTTCTTTTTGACAATTTTGCACATTGTCAGACATTGTCTGGTCCTAAGAACTTTTATGTATTTTTTTTCTTTCTTTTCTATTTTCTTTGCTTTCCTCCAATCTTTGATTGGTTGATTTTCTTTTTCTCTTTTCTTTTTTTTTTCTTTTGAAGCACATTTATAACCTGAGGGTAAAAGAAGCTTCTTTTTGGGAGATCCTCCTGTTCTTTCTTCCAAGGGTAAGGGTAGAAATTCCTATCCTGGGTCAAGGTTTATGGCCGAAGAGTTGAGGTTTGGCTCTAAAAGGCTTATGGAAGGCAGGACATAATGTATGTCGGAATATTCGTTTAGCAAGCGGTTCAAGAATATGGGAATGCCCCAAATTATTTCCATGACACGCATATGATAATGATGATTATAAATTCATGCAAAACTAATCATGCACGCACCCATGCGAACACTCAAGCATCAAATTTTGTGGCCATGTAACACTAAGGCTTAGGGTTCATTTCCCCCATTCAAATCAATCCAATGTTTCTAAAAAACGCTCTTTATCAAGTTATGCACACATCCGAGCCCATTTTAGGCATAAGGGAAAAACTTTCATTGCATTCACCCTTTAGGTGCACACACATTTTTTTTCAAAAATCCTTTTATGTTCTGACCCGTGAATTTCCAAAGAAAAATTGGCAGTCATTTTCTTTTAAAAGCGTGTTAGCTTTTAGTTAATTAAATTTTTTTCTTTTGGATTTTCCTTCCAATCAATTTCTTTTAAGCAAAAATGATTAGAAATAGTTTGCAACCTGGGCACAGTTGGTATCTAAGATTACGCTTTATCGAAAGGAATAAAAGGCGTGCTATAAAAAATACTCAAGACCTCTATTTTTGGTGTTTCAGACAAACCATCGTAGAGTACATACGACAATATGCTAGAAGCGGTAAAATTTACTCAATGAGATAATAGATAATTGAAAGCAAATAACAGGTTTAGTTATATAAAAAATAACTAAAAGCAATAATGTCAGGTTCAGTTCTATCACAATGGAAATAAAAAAAATAACTGAAAGCAATAATGTCAAGTCTAGTTTTATCACAATGGAAATAACAAAATAAACTAAAAGCAATAATGTCAAATTAAGACAAATCACAAGTTTGGTGACCCCAGCCGTACGGTTCTGCCTCCTCCAAGGAAGAAATCCATGACATCAGCCATGTCATCATCTTCTTGAGCTCCGTCTCCATCTCTAGAGTTCCCTGCGGGCCCTGCCCTTGTCTGAAAATTGGGCCAATCTCCAGGCCATGCCACTGCGGCTTCGAACTGCTCAGGAGTAGGCCATGCGAAAGGGTTGGGATCCTGGCTCTGCTGATGTAGGGTGTACTGATAAAAGCTCTCATTTAGCCATACCTGACCCCTATGGTTGGCCGCCTGCTGGTCAGTCACATGTTGTATACAACGTTCCAACCTCTGCAGGTGATCAGAGGTGGACTCTGGAGGTGGCGGTGGTGCGTCTGCAGTTGCCTACTGTGGTGCCTGGCCCTGTGTCTGCCTGGGCATGTAGTACTTCTCAATGAAAGCCCTGTTAATAGGAGGCCGGATAAGCTTGCTAGGGGTGACCGGTACTCCATAGAATTGACAAAGGCCTGTAATTAGAGCAAGAAATCCCAAGGCCCTATTGGACTTCTCTGGGTCCACCGGGTGTCTCGTAGGCGCAATCCCTACAAACTGGTAAATAGCATCAGAGATTAGCTGAGCCACATGTACATTCACCTATGTCAGTATGGTGTAGACCAGCTGACACATCGGTAGGGGGAGGTCTAAGTTATGGTCGCTAGGGAGAATGTTGCTAAGCAACAACATTATCCAGATTTGCGTGAGAGTGGTCATGCTGGTGCGCATGGTCCCCACCCTTCTCCCCACTATGGTCTGGGCAAAGTCCTGCCTCGACACGTACAACAAATGGGCGATAGCCTCTTCATCGAAGCGTGAGGCTTGACTCCTTCTCTGGCTATACTCGCACTGTTGGCCTTCCTCCAAGATCAGTGGATGCCCCAGAAACTAGTTGATGGCATCTCTGTCAAAGGGAATCCACTGGTCCCTCACCCAAGAGTGCATGTCTCAGACTCCCTCTTCTTTAGGCCAGGCATTAGCATAAAACTCCATGACTATTTCAGGATCAAACTTAGCCATGGGTGATACGAGAGGAGCCTAATGCCTCCGAGCTATCTCCCCTTGGAACTCAGGATACTCCTCGTCCCTCAGCTGGACTCGTCTCTCTCTGAGGAATGACCAACCTTTGATGGTCTCAAACCGCTGCTGTTGTTTCGCACTCCGGAACCTGTGTCTATCGAAGTCCACATCGACCCTTGGGGCCGCACTAGAACCCTCCCTAGTTGTGTCTTTCCTAGACCTCTTGGCGGGGAGCTTTCTCGGAGCCATCTCCTGTGAGGACACATTTGTAAAGTTAGTTCGCAAGAAATAACCACTTATCACAATAAGAGCCAAATCAAACAAAAATGGCGTACACTTTTTTCCAACAAAGCACAAATGTCAAGGTGAATTTAGAGAAAAACTTGCACATCGATGTGTGGGTTTCTCTAGGACATTCATATATTTATGCACACATATTTTCCCTTGGTGAAAAAAACATTTTATGAGATACACCTTCTTCTGTTTGCAAAGAATTTTCTTATGTTACTTACTAAGCTATCCAACATACATGCATATTTTGCAAGGCACTTTGCATACCTATCAAATCATACATACACATTTGCAAGGCATTTTTGCTACCTATCTAAACATACATACATATTTGCAAAGCATTTTTGCTACCTATCTAAACATACATACATATTTTCAAGGCATTTTTGCTACCTATCTAAACCTACATACATATTTGCAAGGCATATTGTCTACCTATCTACTCCATTTTGAATGGCATTCTTTCGCTATATGTTCACACATATTTACATTCATTTGAAAAGCAATTCCATGTCACATATTCAAATTTTGGGAAGTATTTCATGCTATATTCAGCCTACATGTACATTTTGCAAAGCATTTGACTACCTATTCAACATATGTACGCTTTGTTTGAAAGGTATTTGCCTCTTGCCACCTATTCTATATGCACATGTACATGGTGAAAAACATTCTCGCACCATCTAAATGCCAAGAAATCATCATGATGCAGCCCAAACCAAGTGCTGGTCTAAAGGGGAAACCTCACCAACATGTTCTCATTTTCACGCCTTCTTGCATTCAAAACTAAAAGGCTTATGTTCCTAGGCCTAAGTCAAATTTCAGCACTCATTCTAACTCCTACAAGCTGTCCACACATTCAAGAATGGCGGCCATATATGCACAAGTCAATTTCACAAACAAAAATTCACAAACTCATGTGCAAATGCCATTGAGGCATTTCACAAAACACTTGGTGGGCGCATATTTAGACATGAACAAAAAGGGAATGGGGGCAATGTGGCATGCCCAATTATTTCAGAATTCACATTAGGCCTAAGGCCAATCCACACAACCCTTCAATTCAAACAAAACAAGCATGAACTCAAGGATGAAATGCTTCACAGATTTTTGCAAAAATGAGCAAATAAAGCACTAAAACGCATCAATGGAAAGCCAAAGAACCAAAGGATAATGCACTTACTTGTAGGAATGAACCTCATTGCAACAAATGGAAGCAAAATGTGCAAACAAGGACCTACGGCTGTTGGTTTTCGTGGATTCTGTAGCCTTGGCGTGTTTTGAATATGGGGGGGGGGGGGGGGGGAGATGTTAGGGTGAAGAAACTTCACCCCTTACCCCTTTTTATGTTTCTGATCCCGCCATGGTCGCCCAGGCGAGCTAATTCCCCCCCCCCCCCCCCTTTTTGGAAAATTAAATATCCCCTTGCTATGCTTGTATATTTCCTTAATTCCTAGGATTGCAAATAAACTAGGCATATTCAAGTATAACTTAAGAAAATAGATGAATAAATAAAGAATAGAAATTTTTAAAGGTACTAGGCTGCCTCCTAGTAGCGCTTCTTTAACGTCTTAAGCTGGATGCTGGATGATGGTTGATTGATTACGGGCCTAGCACCTGCTCGTACCTGCCCCTGAGCTTTTGAATAAAGGAAATGGCATCACGCAGTAAAATGTGAAATACCACAAATCACCTTTTGCTTACCTTTGTCTTGATTTTGGTGTAGTACCGACTATCACTCAGAACGAATCTTCATCTATCCTCCAACTCACAGGATGACAAAATGCACATGCATGCATGCTCATGATTAGGCAGTTTAAGTGCAATAATTAAACAAGTGTTATTATGTTTAATTTTACTTAAACGCTTTTACGACACCCTATGAATTTGAGCCAATTCATGGCTAAGATTTCGAAAACAAGAGTATGCACTCTTAAACAACAAAAGATGTGAATGTATGAATACATGATTTTGATGATGCCAAAGAAGAATCAAAGAAGGTTGTTTCAAAGGATAAGCATTGCTTTTCAAGATTAATACAAGGTTGCTTCAACAAACAAAGCCTTGCTTCAATATTAACTCAAGATCAAGCCTTGCCTCAAAACAAAGTGTTTCCAAGACATCCAAGGCTCTGGTAATCAATTACTAGGCAGTGTAATCGATTACCAGAAGACAATTTTGAAAAATAGCTGTTAAAAAGGGTTTTGAATTTGAATTTTGAACTTGTAATCGATTACAAGATGTTTGTAATCGATTACCAGCAACGAAACTCTTGAAATTCAAATTCAAAAAGTCATGACCCTTCAAAATATAATTGTGTAATTGATTACTAGAAACCTGTAATCGATTACCAGTGAAAAAATTCAAAAAAAGCTTTTTGAAAAGACACATCTCTTCAAACCATTTTGAAAAGGCATGAAGGGCCAATATATATGTGTGTCTGATTTCAAAAAGCAAGAGAGAGATATTCCAAGAGAACTTCATTCTTAAATGCTCTCTCAACAACTCTTGGGCAAACACTTGCAAATCTATTGAGAGTTCATCCAGGAACTTCAAATTGTATTATCCACTCTAAAGGAGAGTAATCTTTCTATTCTTCTCAGAAAGTCAATTGTAATCAAGAGACTGGTTGTCTCTTGAATTGTGAGTTTCCTGAACACAAGGGAAAGTGATTCCTTGGGTGTTCAAAAGTTGTAAAAAGGATTTTGACAAAGTTAGTGAAAATCTCAAGTGGGTTGCTTGAGGACTGGACGTACCAGTATAAATCGAGTTTGCATTTCTCTCTTCCCTTATCCTATTTATTTTATTGCAATCAATTTTGTCTTGCATATTTAAAGAATATTATTAAATTGTTGCTTCTTCTTCTGCATTTCGAGCCTATCATTTAGAAGGAGGTCAAAAGTTTGTTACTGGGAAATTTTGAAACTTAATTCACCCCCGTCTTAAGTTATTAAGGCCACTTGTCCAACAAGTGGTATCAGAGCGAGATTCTTGTCTAAAGTTACTTCAAGAATAATTATGGCCTCATCTAACTTTCCATTTCCTGAGGAAAATTCAATTAATAGGCTTTTTGTTTTCAATGGCGAGGGTTATCACTATTGGAAAACCCGAATGCAGATCTTTATAGAAGCCATAGACTTAAATATATGGGAAGACATTGAATTTGGTCCCTTCATTCCTACAATGATAGTGGGAAATGTAAATATAGAAAAACCTAGAGAAGAATGGGATGATGATGAAAGAAGAAAGGTCCAATACAATTTAAAGGCAAAAAATATAATCACTTCTGCATTAGATATGAATGAATATTTTAGAGTCTCAAATTGTAAAAATGCAAAAGAAATGTGGGATACATTACAAGTAACCCATGTAAAAATGCAACTATACATTACGACATGAACGATCGATTGAATTTTATTTTAAAGGTGATTAAATGAGATTACAACACAAACGATCGGTTGAAATTCATTTTAACATTGATTAGGTGAGATTACGGCTTAAACGATCGGTCGAAACTCCTTTAAAACAAATAGAAAGAATACTGACGGTAGAATAATGAAAATGAAGACATACAAAGCAAGAATGGACCCCTAAGGGTGCATAGAATGAATTCAAAGCTTTGAAATTGAAAACTAACCTGTCATACCCTAATTTCGTCTGGGGACCATCTGCTTGGTGGGATGCGACCTTCGCTTGACCGCTTCAAGGTACTTGACACCCATCGTTAGGCAATCCGTGAAGTTCCACGACATGTCGAGTGTCGAAAGCAAGCATTATTGCGTAATCCGTAAAGTCCCGTAACATTCCAGAAGTCAAAGAGGGGATGGTTGCGTAATCCGTAAAGTTTTGTGACATTACGGAAAGAAAACAAGTATCGTTACGTAATCCTTAAAGTTCCATAACGTTACGGAAAAAGAATCGGCAAAATAAAAGCAAAAGGGGAGTGTATTTAGTAAACAGGGATGTGTAAATAAAAAGGAGTGCATTTAGCAAAGGGGAGGGGGTGAACTTATCAAGATCCTCCACGTTTTGTTGAAAAATGGTTTCCAAAGCTTCCGAGGCTTTGGTAATGCTTCCGTAAAATTCCTAAAACTTTGAGTAAGCCTATTTCACTTAATATCAGTGAAAGAGAAGAGGAAAAAGAGGGAAATCAAGTCTTATATGCTTGCTTAAAGCTTCTGTAATGCTTCCCTAAAATTCCTAAAACCCTAAATAAACATATTTCACTTAATATGGGTGAGAAGGAAGAGAAAAAAAGAATAAAGTCAAGTCCTATATGCTTCCGTTAAGCTTCCGTAACTTTTCCGTAAAAATACGAAAGAAGGAGGGGTGAACTTATCAAAAAGGGGGTGCAAATAGCAATTTTAAAATATTCGAATGGGCCTTCCAGAATATTTTCGAAGCAGGGTTGCTTCTGGAGGAAGCAACCCAGCTCGCCTGGGCGAGCTGGGTGGCAACCTCCTCCCCTTTTTTCCTATAAATAGGCGAAAGGGGCTGTTCCAAATATTCCTAACCCCCGTGGCTATGCATTTCAGCTGTTTTGGGTGAAAAAAATTGTTTCCGTGAAGAAAATCCAAGCTGAGGTGCTTCCGTAACGCTTCTGAGGCGTTTCTGTGAGCAAATCCGTGAAGGTTTTCCGTCGTTCTTCACCGTTCTTCATCCGTTCTTCGTTCGTTCTTCGTTCTTCAACGGGTAAGTTTTCGAATCTAAGACTTTCGATGCATTTCTTGTTTTTTTAGCTTTCATCTTCATTCCGTTCATTTTCGGTTTTCTTTTCTTCTGTTACTTACGTGCTTTAACCGTTTATTTAAGCCGTTTTCTCACCCAATAAATGATAAAATGAATTTCAACCGATCATTTGTGTTGTAATCTTGTTTAATCACTGTTAAAACAAAGTCTAACCGATCGTTCACGTTGTAACCTCGGTTAAACCAAAAAAAGCAAAATAATAATAAAATAATCAAAATATCTTGGAAAATAATAATAAAATAATCAAAATATCGTTGAATAAAATAATCAAAAAAATCAATCGAACGTTTTTCTTTGGAAGTTTCCTTGGATCAATTGACTAATAACCAAAGTGAAACTAAGGCTAAAATCAACTCACAAATGAAGTTTTGTCCGCAAAAATCACTAAAAACCGTTTTAAGGTCCAACGCCTTAAACGGTCCTCTTTGCTTTTATCGGTTAACATGGACCGTTCAAAAGCATGAAATCAACATGTAACTTTACCGCTTTTGCAAGAACTACGTAGGTCTGATTTCCTCATCGCAATTGAGGATACGTAGGAGCAAAAGCCCCGCTTTTGTCGACCACCCCAAGGGAACGTTAATGGTCCAACGCCTTAACGTTTCTCTCCTTTCAAAACACAAGAGATCGTTAAATGGTCCAACGCCTTAACGTTTCTCTCCTTTCAAAATCAAAAGATCGTTTAATGGTCCAATGCCTTAAACGACTTTTGTTTGGTCAAAATATATCTTGCAAAAAAGGATAAAAACAACTTAACCAACGTTTAGTTCTCAAAGAACTACGTAGGTCTGATTTCCTTACCACAAATCGAGGAATACGTAGGAGCAAGGGAAACACCCTTGTCGACCACAAAAATACAAAAAGCATAAAAAGACATAAAAAAATGTAAAAAGGAAAATAAAAATTGAAGTCATATTTGCACACTTGATTAAAGGTTGTCGTCCCTTGTGACGGACGCGTGGGGTGCTAATACCTTTCCCGTGCGTAAATATAACTCCCGAACCTCGAATAAACATTGGTGGCGACTCCGCGCATTTTCCTCCCATGGAAGACACACCCGCAAGCCCCGCGTCACCCTCCCGTCAAAGGGTAGGTTGCGACAGTTGGCGACTCCACTGGGGACTGTTTTTAGAGAGTTAGGCCTTCTAATCTCGTGCAATATCATGACTTCCTCTTTTGTCGGTTTCCTTTTATTTCTCTTACGTTCTTGTATATAACTCTATGATGATTTTAGTGTGTTTTTGAGATGTATGCATGAGATAGATATTTATTGATTTGATGCACACAACACCAACACTATTTGCACACACGGTGAGTTGAAAAGGGGCCCTATACCCAGGTCCATGGGAACATAAGGAGTAGAGGTGAATCTGTAGTCATGCTAGGTCTCCGACTTGCTTGATAACAGTGAACCCTCATCTAGAGTTTTTCTCTTTGATAACATATTGTTGCTAGTAGTCCCTACTGTTGCAATATGTTCTTCAAAGGGGATGATACCTCTAGAGACCATCAAGAGAGATATGACCACCTTGGGAATTATCCCTAAAAGCCTTTTGGTTCCTCCCGTTTAGGTCCCTAAAATAGGGGCACAAAGCAAACACGCTGCGTGCCTTTTTTAACACTGCCATGCATGTTTTCAAAAGGCGATAATGACCTTCACTTACATTTCAAAGACGACAATGTGATGCAAGCTCCATTGGAGCTTGTAGGCCTAGGATCTTCTTCATCAATGGATTCCTTTGCTTCTTGGAAGATGAATGGCAGCGGAATCGAGAAGGAAGAGAGAGAGGAGACGCCACTTCAAGGAGAAGATGAGTCTAGAAGAAGCTCACCACCATAGGAGGCCATGGATAAGAGCTTGGAGGAAGAAGGATATGAATGAAGGGAGAGGAAGAGAAGAGCACGAAATTTTGTGCTCTCAAAGAGCTCTGAACTTTGAAGTTTAATTTTCAAATGATCAAAGTTAAAAAAATGCACACACATGACCTCTATTTATAGCCTAAGTGTCACACAAAATTGGAGGGAAATTTGAATTTCAATTCTAATTTCACTCGAATTTGAAATTGAATTTGTGGAGCCAAACTTTGGAGCCAAAATTTTGCTAATTATGATTAGTGAATTTTAGTTATGGTTCAGCCCACTAATCTAAGATCAATTCCAAGATTTTCCACTAAGTGTGCTTAGGTGTCATGAGGCATGTAAAGCATGAAGACATGCACAAAGTGTGACTATATGATGTGGCATTGGGGTGTAGTAAGCAAATGCTCACCTCCCTCTCTAAAATTTAATTGGATTGGGCTTCTACCAATTCAATTAAATTTATTTCCCAACACACATCAAATATTCACTTAGTGCATGTGAAATTACAAAACTACCCCTAATACAAAAACTAGTCTAGGTGCCTTAAAATACAAAGGCTGAAAAATCCTATATTTCTAGGGTACCCTGCCTACATTATGGAGCCCTAAATACAAGGCCCAAAAATAATGAAACCTTAATCTAATATTTACAAAGATAAGTGGGCTCGTACTTAGCCCATGGGTCCGAAATCTACCCTAAGGCTCATAAGAACCCTAGGGCCTTCTCTTGCATCTTTGGCCCAATCTACTTGGAGTTTTCTATCCAATGCCCTTGCAGGGTAGGATTGCATCATTCCCTCCCCCTTGAAAAGGATTTGACCTCAAATCCTGAGGTTCTTGAAACTCTGGGATTTTTTTAACAAGACAAATTTCCAAGGATTATTCAACAATTAAAGCAATGAAAAGCACAAAAAAACAAGTTGGAACTCAAAGAGAAACCTAGAATGGCTCTAGAGTAGAGTAGAAAAACTAAAAAAAAAAAAGACTCAAGAAACCTCTAGTTTTGGCACTTGTTTTCACAATAATTTTCAATTGAAATTTCAGAACTAGGATTGGTATAAAATAGGCACCAATTATAGAACAAATTTTGAGCCAAAACAACAAGCACACTTTTCTTTCACTTTTTTTTTCCTGAACACTGATTTTTCTGCCAACTTGTGCGATTTTTCTTATTTTTTCCTTTAATCCAAATCGCTTGGTTTTTTTTATAATTTTGTTCCAGATGTCTAGAAAATTCAGTAAAAATTTCAGCTTAAAAAACGTTGTGACCAATTCCCAGTAATTTATACAAGTTCATATGTTGAAGCTGCCAGCACCAGCGATTTCAACCTAGAAATCAAGAGTAGTGTTTATGTTGCTTAAGGCTTGGATAGTTACAATTTGTGTTTGCTTATGATCAATTATCTTGAACAACACAATTCAAGAGAGCTTAAGACTTATTTGATTCACAAATCCAGCCTCAACTCAGCACCATAACTCAACTTCATCATAGGCATCATGTAGGAAACTTAGAAAACAAAAAAAAGAGTTCAACAACAAAACTACTTCTAGGAATTGATTTAGAACATGTTATGAACTAAATAACATGCATGAATTAGAATCAAAATTCAAAAGATAGGCTAAGAATGACAAGAATACATGAACAAATGTATCTAGAATTCAATCAACAAAATAAAAATTCAACACAAACTTAGAACATAATGTGACAATTACTATGACTAAACATGACTCTAAGACAACATGGATTAAGTGATTTACACTTAGATTTTTGTGTTTTTTTTAATCAATATTTTGGAAGAACATTTAGATCTAAGGTTCAGCACAAGAATATTATGAATGAAAAATGATAGAACCTAAAATCAACACAAAAACAAGATTCAAGAGTAGATCTACAAAATTTGAACCATAGAAATGCAAGAACAAGTGTAGATCTAAGATTTAATCGGTTTATTTTTTTTAATCTACTCTAAACAGCACCAAACCACAAGACAATGGAGGATATACAAGGATAATAAGATGAAGAACAAGGAATTAAAGATAATTCACCGAACAAAAAGATAGAGGAAGCAAAAGAACATCACCTAGATGAAGATGCTCTTGATACCACATGATGTAAGCTCCATTGGAGCTTATAGGCCTAGGATCTTCTTCATCAATGGATTCTCTTGCTTCTTGGAAGATGAATGGTAGTGGAATGGAGAAGGAAGAGAGAGAGGAGATGCCACTTCAAGGAGAAGATGAGTCTAGAAGAAGCTCACCACCATAGGAGGCCATGGATAAGAGCTTGGAGGAAGAAGGAGATGAATGAAGGGAGAGGGAGAGAAGAGCACGAAATTTTGTGCTCTAAAAGAGCTCTGAAATCTGAAGTTAATATTCAAATGATTAAAGTTAAAAAAATGCACACACATGACCTCTATTTATAGCCTAAGTGTCACACAAAATTGGAGGGAAATTTGAATTTCAATTCAAATTTCACTTGAATTTGAAATTCAATTTGTGGAGCCAAAATTTCACTAATTATGATTAGTGAATTTTAGTTATTGTTCAGCCCACTAATCCAAGATCAATTCCAAGATTTTCCACTAAGTGTGCTTAGGTGTCATGAGGCATGTAAAGCATGAAGGACATGCACAAAGTGCGACTATATGATGTGGTTTTGCTTGTCCTCAAGCAAATAAAAAACAGTTCACTGGTTCCCAAGTGACAATAACATGCAGTGACTATGTACAAAGGTGTATGCAACAAAAGTTACTGATTGCATGATAAGAGAATGAAGCAAAATGCCCTCATCACTTGTCTTTTACAAGGCATGCAGTTATCCAAAGAGAAGAATAAAATGTAACCTAAACAATCAGATGAAGTTAGGCATAAGACAGGTATCAAGGCAAGTAGCTTAAACCACAGTCTCACGGCCACTGTTTCACTCACGCACAAGTGTTTAAGTTATTCATTAATAACAACTAGCAAGAGGTCCAATCTTTGCACTTCATCTCATGCCATAAAGTCAAAAATGTATAAACAGAATCAGAAGGACTTTCCCAGGCTTGTAGTGAGGCTTGGCTACAAAAATTCATTGGTTTTTCTAGGATTCAAAGGCTTAGATTCTAAGAGAGCACAAATCCTAGACTTATCCAAGTGATCTTTTTAATACAATTAGCTTGCTCACTATCTTTTCACTTTCATTTGCTTTTGACCTTATTACATTAGCACACATTTCCTTTGATTGCTTTATTTTTCCTTCTTCTTCTTCTTTTTTAACACACAACTTATTTGTTGTGTGTGTTGATGCTTTATCTCTTTCTTTGCATCCTAATTAGTTCCACTCCCCCAAATTTGGGGTAAATTTGCCTTGAACTATATGCTCTCCTAGAATCTAAACAAGGTATCTGGAGATAATCATTCAAGTTCAGGGTTCAATTATTGAAAAAATCATTTAGCTCACAAAGGGTGCAAATGATACAATTATAATCCAAGGTAAGTTTTTTGGTCAAAAGGCTTGTATATGCACAATCATGGCCTTCATCATGTCCTCATTTATACATTTCATTCTAAAATTCAGAGATTGATGCAAAGATTATTACTCATAGCTAGTCGTTCACTCACAGTTTAAGTTCACACTCTCACCGGTTTTGGTTCAAGCTTTTCTTTCACAATCAATCTGTCTACTGACTAACAATTCCAATTGCAAGTTCTCATTCTTGTTCTTTCTTTGTCTAACATACACACTTGCTCAACTCATGAAAAGAAACAAAAACTCCATCACAATCATGCATTCAATTCAAAACCAAATCATACACCAATTTTCACAAAAAGATAAAAGTGTTTTACTGCCATGTCATCAAAATCATGTCAAACTGTTCCATATGCTTTAGAATGAGCAAACCAACTACCCATAAAAAAACTAGCAGTGTATATAAACATAAAAGAAATATTGTATTGAAACCATAATCATAATAATAATCTAAAAAGAAAAAAGCATCATCAAGAATCAATAATGTCAACAGTGTCTAAACTGGGGAATCAATAAGAGCAACAGCTTCTCCAGATGACGAATCAGAAAGATCGGCAATTCCTCCAACTGGGAAGCAGGGGGGGTCAGCTGTTTCTCCAGCTGGTGAATTAGGAGGGGTAGCAACTTCATCTGATGATGCATCGGAGATGACAATCAAAGGTGGAGATGGAGCAACTACTTCAAGCTCAGGAGAAGAAGGTGGATTCACCACTGGAGTTCGTGGCTCAGTTGGCATTGGTTCAACCTATGCCGGAGCGGGCTTTGGAGGAGCAACCTCATTGGGTCTCACATATATTTTTTTATATTTTTTTATTTTTTATTTTTTATTTTTTTTAACACATAGAGGGCTTGGCTTAGCGCTTGGATAATACTGCTTAGCGAATTATGCAGATAAAAAAACTTGCAACTCTCGCTAAGCCGAGCTCTGGGCCGACTTAGCTAAAATGGTGCATCTTAAGTACAGAGGAGAGAGCGCTTAGCGGATAAGGAATCGCTTAGCGCTTACATTGCCGCAACGAATTCAGCTTAGCCGCCATGACTGGCCCTTAGCTCCATGAACCCTAGTTCTGGCCACAAGGAAATGAGATTGGCGGCAACGAGTCGTGCTTAGCCAAACAATACTACGCTTAGCAGTTAGGTTGTCGCTTAGCCAAATTTAGATCAAATTGGAATTGGCTTAGCTTAGCCTTGGCCAGCTTAGTGGACCAAATCAGCCTCAGATGCAAGGGTTTGGCACTAAGCGCTTTAGACTCTCGGCTTAGTGCCTGACCAAAGATACACTTAGCGCGAGGCTTGTAACGACCCGCCTCGTCGCTACGGTATCCACACTCTAATATTCGATAATTTCAATTTTTATAAAAAGAACTCCCTTAATTTTTTATTATGAAAATAGAAGTGATTTTGTCACAACATAAATTCATCCATCAACACGCCATTACTTAAGTGAATATGCATAATTACATAGAAACAATAATTCGGTACATGTCTTACACATAACGAAAATTAAATATGTTCATATATATATATATATATATATATATATATATATATAATTAAAATTCCAGTTTTACATCTTTAACTCAACAAAATAAAACTTAAAAACCAACTACGGAGGAGTTGATTACAAAACACAACTCTCTCCCAAAATAACGCCAACGTCATCACGTCGGCTCGGCGGCTCCTCACCAGAATCTTACTCCCTCACCCTGCCACTGTCATTCTGCTCCCACGAACAAGGTTCGTGATCATCACAGGTATCAACCACACGATACAAAATTGCAAGGTGAGTTTATTATAAAAGAACCAATACCAATTCCAAATAACCACAATTAGCAAGGAACATAGGAAAACATGATAAGCATACATAACAATCATTATTCAACACTCATATCCAACAAATATTCATCATTCACATCCAAAAATTACTCATCATCCATCCATGGACCCAATCAAGACTGCACAGAATGATGTATGCACCTGACTCAACACTCAGATGCAATGTGGTACGTACCAACAACAACCAAACCTCAGGAAATAGCCTAAGCGTGTCCACACGACACTCTCACTTAGGGAACTGTGCTGAGTTTGTCGAGACCACCCGATTGTGCACGTAACAGCCCCCCTCCCATAGGTGATCAGCCTGGGAGCCCAAAGGTGTTCCCTACCAGGTGATAGCCCCCTAGTACAAAGTACACTTGGCCATAGTTACTCTATTTCCTGTGTCGTATAAGCTATGATCACGGCCAAAAGTAAGTGCCAAAGACCATGGACCAATTAAAGCGCCTAAGCATCCCCTCAGAAATGCTTAGATTCTCTAACCACGCTAGTTACCCACGTCTGGGCCATCCGACAAGGTCAGTGCACTCTACCCCCCATGACATACACTCCATACGACATATGTTCGTGGCCAAAAGCTAGTGCCAAAGACCCTGGAAGGTCAGTGCATAGTGCCCCCCACGAACATACACAACATCCAACGTATGAACGCGGCCAAAAGCTAGTGCCAAAGACCCTGGAGGGTCAGTGCACAGTGCCCCCCACGAAGATACACAACATGCACATGCTAATGCATTTCCAACATCAATCAACATTCCATTTCCATGTCATTTTCAACATAAATATCATCTCGTCTCAATGACATTATCAACAACAACAAAAACCTCATTTTATATTCACATATAACAATTCATGTTGACATGGTCTTTATTAACAACGTCATCTCAAATCAATATCATCATAATCATCATTATCATCACTTATCAATTAAAATCCTCAATAGCAACATCAACAACAAATTGCATTTCGCACATATATACATATATATCTTTCATGCCTGAGATTCACACTCACAGGTCTTCAAACAACACAAATCAAACAACCACAACAATATCATTCATCACAATACATATATATATATATATATATATGATGTGCCATCATTTTCTTCTATTTT
Organism: Glycine soja; assembly: GCF_004193775.1. NCBI lineage: Eukaryota > Viridiplantae > Streptophyta > Magnoliopsida > Fabales > Fabaceae > Glycine > Glycine soja. Next base: position 24,297,970 of record NC_041011.1, read on the forward strand.
CTAAACCCTTTTTGCACCATTTTAATTACTGATTGGTCTTAATTGTCAATTAATCAGGTAGTTTTATTATTTGGGCTCATTTATCTAATTTGATGTTTTTAATCTAATTTCAGGAATTAATGAAACATTGGGCTTAATCCGGATTTTGGTTATGGACTTGAAGAGGGCAAATTAAGCAGCGCTTACCTTAGTTAATTTCTAATTAGGAAATTTCGCAATTTTATTTTATGTTGTTCAGTGTTTATTTCGTTTTGGGCCAGAGTATTGTAATAGGGTCCAGTGACTTTGAGTGACTCTTTTTAAATAGCAGCCTTGGGATTCGTGCAAGGCATTATGTTATGCTATTCATTATTCAGAGCTTTTGTTTTAGGGTTTTCGTTTTTCTGCTTAATGCTACTGTTCACGTAATGCAATTTTACGTTTTCTGTTCCTAATTACAATTTCGTTCTTGCTTCTTCTTCTACTCTCATTTACGTTTCTGTTTCATCTACGTTTCTGTTCATTTACGTTTTTGTTCATTTACGTTTCTGCTTCATGTTTCATTTGCGTTTTCTGTTTGAATCCATGGAAGGCTAGATTTTCTGGTGTTGTTTCCTTTTGAGGACGAAGCCCAACTCTCTTTGAGGTTTCGCTTGAAATGTGGTTCCCTGGCAGTTTTCCCTTCACCAGTTATCCCAAATTCGTGAATATTAATCAGTGCACGCTTCGTGTTCGATTAATTGCCTCTGAGCCTAACTTGCGTTCATGCTTAATGGACGAAGGGCTAACTGGTGTATGTGGTGCCTAATCACGTATTGACAACCCTAAGTTGATTTTCGCTTAGTAAATTGAAATAGGGTTGGATTAAGTGGTTGACTGTTAGGGACGAATTCTCCATAACCCAGGATAAGAGAATGGCTTCTGAATCAAAGGAAACAACCCGTTTTTAATATTAGTAATTTCGTATTCCAGTTTACTTGCTCTGCTCTTTAATCACAAAACAAACAAACCCCCCCCCCCATCGTTACTGTTACTGCAAGTATATTATGAACATTTGGTTTGTCACTGCTCGTTGGGAAACGACCTAGGATCACTTCCTAGTTACTGCATTTTCATGTTTATTTGATTCGGGTACGGCCTCAATCAAATTTGGCGCCGTTGCCGGGGAGCAGTGTCCAAAGGTTCATAATAGCTAGCTAGTGTTGTGTGTTTAATCCTTTCGTGTTTTATGTTTAAATTGTTAGTATTGTGTTAGTATGTGTGTTAGTGTGTTTTAGTGTCCTGGTATTTTGTTTAATGTGTGTTCTGTTTCAGTTTTTCCATTAAGCGTTTCTCCTGTTTCAGTCTTGGGTGTTTTGCTGTGAAGATTGTGCTTGCGGCAAAAACAGAGTAGTAGTAGAAATCAATTAGAGACGGATTTTAGCGACCACCCATACTGAATTATTTGAGATTTTTTGTTTTAGTAGCTAGGGTTGTTATTTTTGGCTGAATTTTTATGTGGTAACTTCTTTTAATCCATATTTTGTGGGAAAAATAGCTAGAGCCTTTAGTTTGGTCAGATTTGAAAGTTCCAAAAAACTAGCAAATTTTGTGTTTGTCAAAACTTCAAAGGGCCATAACTTTTGCTCCGGTTATCAGAATCGCAATTATTATATATGCATTTGGGGTAGAAAAAAATTTCCTGCGCCGTGGCAGCCCGCCATAGGCCGTCTGAGGTCTCCATCGTCCAAAAAAAGCGATTCTGTCAAAAGTTTTTTATTTTTCAAGTTTTATTCACTTATTTTTCTTAACTTACCATTTTTAGCTTTCATAGTTAGACTTTGAATTTTTGTCTGAAATTTTTTGTGCTATCTTCTCATCATTTTATAAGGTTGCTCAAAAAATTTCAAGTCATTTGGATATCATTTGAGGGTAGCTGTAGTTCAAACCTACACCTTTATTTACATGATAAGGCAACTAGTTGTGTGCATGCTGAATGTAGTGTATGACTAGAGGTAATCCATCTGACTTACAACCCTTTGATCCTGAGATAGATAGGACATTTCATAGATTAGTTAGGCATCATTTTATACCTTTTGATCATTCTGAGCATTCCATTACTGGTGAATCTGTGCATTCTGTTATTGGTGATTTTGAACATCCTGATCTTAAGCATTATAATTTTGAGCATTCTGATTCTGAGCATTCTGATTTTGCACATTCTGAGAACATGGCACAACCTCCACCCCGTGAGAGGACTCTAAGGGAAATGGCTGCACCTGATTTCACCTACGAAAGCTTGTGCATCCAATACCCTGATGAGGATGTCCCATATGTTCTTAAAACTGGACTGATTCATTTGCTTCCAAAGTTTCATGGCCTTGCAGGTGAAGACCCGCACAAACATTTGAAAGAATTTCACATTGTCTGCTCAACCATGAAACCCCCAGATGTCCAAGAGGATCACATATTTCTGAAGGCTTTTCCTCATTCATTAGAGGGAGTGGCAAAGGACTGGCTGTATTACCTTGCTCCAAGGTCCATCACGAGCTGGGATGACCTTAAGAGAGTATTCTTAGAAAAAATTTTCCCTACTTCTAGGACCACAGCAATCAGGAAGGATATCTCAGGTATTAGACAACTCAGTGGAGAGAGCCTGTATGAGTACTGGGAGAGATTTAAGAAACTATGTGCCAGTTGCCCCCACCATCAGATTTCAGAACAGCTTCTTCTCCAATATTTTTATGAAGGACTCAGTAATATGGAGAGAAGTATGATAGATGCTGCCAGTGGTGGAGCCCTTGGAGACATGACTCCTACTGAAGCCAGAAATTTAATTGAGAAGATGGCTTCCAACTCCCAGCAGTTTAGCGCCAGAAATGATGCCATAGTCATTAGAGGAGTGCATGAGGTAGCTACAAACCCATCTGCATCATCTGAAACTAAGAAGCTTGAAGGCAAACTGGATGCATTGGTTAACTTGGTAACCCAGCTGGCCTTGAATCAGAAATCTATACCTGTTGCAAGGGTTTGTGGTCTGTGCTCCTCTGCTGACCACCATACAGACCTTTGCCCTTCCATGCAGCAACCTGGAGCAATTGAGCAGCCTGAAGCTTATGCTGCAAATATTTACAATAGACCCCCTCAACCTCAGTAGCAAAATCAACCACAGCAGAACAATTATGACCTCTCCAGCAACAGATACAACCCTGGATAGAGGAATCACCCTAACCTCAGATGGTCCAGCCCTCAGCAACAACAACAGCAGCCTGCTCCTTCCTTCCAAAATGCTGCTGGCCCAAGCAGACCATACATTCCTCCACCAATCCAACAACAGCAACAACCCCAGAAACAGCCAACAGTTGAGGCCCCTCCACAACCTTCCCTCGAAGAACTTGTGAGGCAAATGACTATGCAGAACATGCAGTTTCAGCAAGAGACCAGAGCCTCCATTCAGAGATTAACCAATCAGATGGGACAATTGGCTACCCAATTGAATCAACAACAGTCCCAGAATTCTGACAAGCTGCCTTCTCAAGCTGTCCAAAATCCCAAAAATGTCAGTGCCATTTCATTGAGGTCGGGAAAGCAATGTCAAGGACCTCAACCCGTAGCACCGTCCTCATCTGCAAATGAACCTGCCAAACTTCACTCTATTCCAGAAAAAGGTGATGACAAAAATTTACCTAACAATTTCTGTGCAGGTGAATCTTCTTCCACAGGTAATTCTGAATTGCAGAAGCAGCACATTCCCCCTCTTCCATTCCCTCCAAGAGCAGTTTCCAACAAAAAAATGGAAGAGGCAGAGAAAGAGATCTTGGAAACTTTTAGAAAAGTAGAGGTAAACATACCTCTGTTGGATGCGATAAAGCAAATTCCAAGATATGCCAAATTCTTGAAGGAGCTGTGCACTAATAAGCGGAAGCTTAAAGGAAGTGAACGGATTAGCATGGGCAGAAATGTCTTCGCATTGATTGGTAAATCTGTTCCTCAAATTCCTGAAAAATGCAAAGATCCAGGTACATTCAACATACCTTGTATCATAGGGAATAGTAAGTTTGACAATGCCATGCTAGATTTAAGAGCTTCTGTTAGTGTTATGCCTCTATCTATTTTTAATTCTCTATCTCTAGGCCCCTTGCAGTCAACTGATGTGGTAATTCATTTAGCTAATAGAAGTGTTGCCTACCCTGTTGGTTTCATAGAAGATGTCTTAGTTAGAGTTGGTGAACTGATTTTCCCTATTGATTTTTATATTTTGAATATGGAAGATGGATTTTCTCAAGGATCAGTTCCCATCATTCTAGGCAGACCCTTTATGAAAACTGCTAGAACTAAGATATATGTTTATGCAGGCACACTGTCTATGGAATTTGGTGACATAACTGTTCATTTTAATATTCTGGATGCTATGAAATACCCATCTGAAGATCTTTCTGTATTTCGTGCTGAAATAATTGACCATGTTGTTGATGAATACATGACTGATCTTTATTCTAATCTGCATGCCTCTCACTCTTCATGCATTGAGTCTGAAATTGTACTTGATCATATGTCTGAATTTGATGCTGAGAGTGAATCTGAGAGTGATATTGATTGCATGCCTGGTGGTGGTGTTTTACCTCTTGAGATTGATTTTATAGAGTCAGATAGGACTAACCATGTTTCAGGAAGTACACATACCTCTGACTTTCTTTATGAGGTAAAGGCTGAGAAACCATCCCCTTCTACCACTGTCCAGCCGACCACACCAGAATTGAAGCCTCTGCCATCAAATTTAAAATACGCTTACTTGGATGATAGCAAGAGTTTTCCAGTGATTATATCTGCCTCCCTTGCTGATGAGCAAGAGGAGAAGTTGTTGTCAGTTCTCAAGAAGCATAAGAAGGCTATAGGCTGGACCCTGGCGGACATTCCTGGTATTAGCCCATCCACATGTATGCATCAAATAAATTTAGAGGATGGAGCTAAACCAGTAAGACAGCCACAGAGAAGACTCAACCCGGTGATTCTTGATGTAGTGAAGAAGGAGATAACCAAGCTTTTGCAAGCTGGAATCATTTATCCTATCTCTGACAGCCAATGGGTGAGTCCCGTCCAGGTAGTCCCGAAGAAGACCGGCCTCACAGTGATAAAAAACGAGAAGGAGGAGCTAATTCCTACTCGGGTGCAGAACAGTTGGAGAGTCTGCATTGATTATAGGAGGCTGAACCAGGTTACCAAAAAGGACCATTTTCCCCTGCCATTCATTGACCAGATGCTTGAACGCCTGGCAGGTAAATCCCACTACTGTTTCCTTGATGGTTTTTCTGGTTATATGCAAATTACTATTGCTCCTGAGGATCAAGAAAAGACCACATTCACTTGCCCCTTCGGCACTTTTGCTTATAGGAGGATGCCTTTCGGCCTGTGCAATGCCCCTGGTACCTTCCAGCGGTGCATGATTAGTATTTTCAGTGATTTTTTAGAAAATTGCATAGAGGTGTTCATGGATGATTTCACTGTATATGGATCCTCTTTTGATGGTTGTTTGAATAGTTTGGAAAAAGTTTTGAATAGATGCATTGAAACTAACCTTGTTCTAAATTTTGAAAAATGTCATTTTATGGTTGAGCAAGGTATAGTTTTAGGCCACATTATTTCCAATAAGGGTATTGAAGTAGATCCTGCAAAAATTTCTGTTATTTCACAATTGCCTTACCCCTCTTGTGTGCGAGAGGTGCGATCTTTTCTTGGTCATGCAGGATTCTATAGGCGCTTTATAAGGGATTTTAGCAAAGTAGCCCTTCCATTGTCCAACTTGTTGCAAAAGGAGGTGGAGTTTGACTTTAATGACAGATGCAAAGAGGCTTTTGATTGCCTCAAAAGAGCGCTGACTACCACCCCCATCATCCAGGCACCTGACTAGACAGCCCCTTTTGAGCTTATGTGTGATGCATCAAATTATGCATTGGGGGCTGTCCTTGCTCAGAAAATTGATAAATTGCCCAGGGTGATATATTATGCTTCTAGGACTTTAGATGCTGCCCAAGCAAATTATACTACTACTGAGAAAGAGCTTCTAGCCATAGTTTTTGCTCTTGAAAAATTTCAATCTTATTTGCTTGGTACTCGCATTATTGTTTATACTGACCATGCAGCTCTAAAGTACTTGTTGAAGAAGGCTGATTCTAAGCCTAGGTTGATCCGATGGATGCTCTGGCTCCAAGAGTTTGACTTGGAGATCCGTGATAGGAGCGGAGCACAAAATCTAGTTGCTGATCATTTGAGTCGGATCGAACGTGTCTCTGATGCAGATTCACCTATTCGGGATGATTTCCCGGATGATCATTTGTATATATTGTATAGTATTTCTGACTCTCTTTCTACTCCGTGGTTTGCTAACATTGTCAATTATTTAGTTGCCTCTGTTTTTCCTCCCTTAGCATCTAAGGCCCAAAAAGATAAAATTAAAAGTGATGCTAAGCATTTTATTTGGGATGACCCCTACTTGTGGAAATTGTGCAGTGATCAGGTCATTAGACGGTGCATTCCAGATCATGAGACTGACTCAGTCCTGCAGTTCTGTCATTCTTCCGCACCGGGAGGTCATCTGGGTGTTCAAAGGACAGCTCGCAAAGTGCTTGATTGTGGTTTTTATTGGCCCACCATCTTTAAAGATGCGTGGAAGATCTGCAGCACTTGTGAGCAGTGTCAGAGAGCAGGAAATACACTTACATGGCGACAACAAATGCCTCAGCAACCTATGCTATTCTGTGAGGTGTTTGATGTCTGGGGTATAGATTTCATGGGTCCTTTTCCTGTCTCTTTTGGTTATGTTTACATTCTCCTTGTAGTTGACTATGCTTCAAAATGGGTGGAAGCCAAGCCCACTAGAACTAATTATGCTAAAGTTGTCGCAGACTTTGTCAGGTCTAATCTGTTTTGCAGGTTTGGAGTACCTAAAGCAATTGTTAGTGATCAAGGAACCCATTTTTGCAACAGGACAATGCATGCCCTGCTTAAAAAGTACGGGGTGGTACACAGGGTATCCACACCATACCACCCCCAGACTAATGGACAGGCAGAAATTTCTAACAGGGAAATCAAGAGAATTCTAGAGAAGATTGTGCAGCCAAGCAAGAAAGATTGGAGTACCAGGCTTGATGATGCTCTCTGGGCACATCGGACTGCCTACAAAGCACCTATAGGAATGTCTCCTTATCGGGTTGTCTTTGGAAAAGCATGTCATCTTCCAGTAGAAATTGAGCACAAAGCATACTGGGCAGTGAAGACTTGCAACTTCTCTATGGATCAAGCTGGCGAGGAAAGGAAGTTGTAACTGAGTGAGTTAGATGAAATCCGCCTAGAAGCCTACGAGAATGCCAAGTTCTACAAAGAAAAGACCAAGAAGTTCCATGATAGTATGATAGTTAAAAAAGACTTCGTGGTTGGGCAAAAAGTGTTATTGTATAACTCTAGGCTTGGACTCATGAGTGGTAAGTTGAGGTCTAAGTGGATTGGTCCTTTTGTTGTTACTAATGTTTTTCCTTATGGTACAGTTGAGATCAAAAGCGACTCCACAAACAAGAGCTTCAAGGTCAACGGACATCGACTTAAGCCATTCCTCACGAACCCTTCTTTAGTGGACGTAGTGGTGGAAGAGACTTCCTTACTCCACCCTACTCTTCCTCCACCATGACTTAGGGAGTTTTTCTTTTCCTATCTCCTTCTTTGCTTTTATTACACTTGTCTGATTCTCTTTGATGATTTAATTGTTTTTAATCTTTTAATTGTGCTACATTGAGGACAATGTGCTGTTTAAGTATGGGGGGGGAGTGTTCTTTGGTTTTGCTAGTTTTGTTGGTTTTGTTAATTTGTTAGTTGTGTTAATTTGTTAATGTTGTTAGTTTCGTCGGATTTTTAGTTTAATATTTTGGGTCAATTTTGTGTGCACGTACGACTTTTCATGTTTTTCTTTGAATTATAGGATATGTTCTAGAAATGGGTAATTGTTTTGAAAATAAAAGTTCTTGACATTTTGTGACTTGAAATCCTTGATTCTTCTCTACATGTCATGATAGTTTTGAAAGCTCAATTTGAAAGTGATGATTTTACCTTTGTGAGAATTTGAGCCATCCATCATCATAATCATTTGGTGTGTTTTTCCCCATTGATTGCTTGCACAATAGCCTTGGCTTGATTCTTGTTGATGCGTCCTAATTCACATGCATATTTGGAAATGATTGAGGCAATTTTGTTCTTATAAGCTTCTAGCCAAATGGACTTACCTTGAATTAATTCCTTTGATAGCCCTTTTGAGCCTTGTTTCCCTTTCCTTGTTTTGAAGCTCACTACAAGCCTTAAGTGAAAAACCATGATATCACCATATCCTTAAGGAATTTTGGAGCTTTGGAATTGTTTTGGGAATAAGTATGGGGGGTTTTTGTTTCATTGGACAACTTGTTTTGTTGGCTTTGCTTCATGATGTATTTTGGGCCATACTTGATGTACATTGTATATTGGTTAAATGTTGGACATGCTGAATGAAATGTTGTTTCTCAAAGGCTATAGAGTAAAAAAAAAAAAAAATATTCGAAAAAAAAATTCGAAAAAAGAAAAAGAAAAGCAATAAAGTTGAGTGAATAAGATCTTAAATGGCACAAGAATGATGAAACTCTTGGTTCTACTCTTCATGTTTAATTTTTATCTTTACTTCTTTTTATTTTCTTATTTTTTTCTTAATATGCACTTATTCCCCTTTGCTCCTCTATTCCTTTGGGATTTAGCCACTTATTCCATATTTATCCATACCTTGTCCTTGGCCCCATTACAACCTTAAAAGACCTTTTGATCCTCATGTGCTTGTGTTTGTGGGTTGATTGTCAATTTTAGAATCTTGCCAAGTCTATGTGGTGTTTGCTTTCATGGGTGCTTTGAGGGTAAATAGTAGCCTAGACACTTGAGAGATAGAGTGTATATCTTGTGAGGCTTTATCACTTTTCATTCTTGAGCTGATTAACTATTTTGTCATGATTGGGTTGCTTGGATGATTTTCATGAATGTCTTGACTTTTTGGATCTCTTTATGTTAGATGTTACCCATTCCTTTCATTCCTTGATGTTCATTGAGAAATATATGAATGTGTTTGTTTGTCTCTCTTTGATATCCTTGGATTTTGTTCTTTGTTTCATTTTGCCCAGGAGTGCAAAAGGCTAAGTATGGGGGGTTTTGATGTGCCATCATTTTCTTCTATTTTCTAAACCCTTTTTGCACCATTTTAATTACTGATTGGTCTTAATTGTCAATTAATCAGGCAGTTTTATTATTTGGGCTCATTTAGCTAATTTGATGTTTTTAATCTAATTTCAGGAATTAATAAAACATTGGGCTTAATCCGGATTTTGGTTATGGACTTGAAGAGGGCAAATTAAGCAGCACTTACCTTAGTTAATTTCTAATTAGGAAATTTCGCAATTTTATTTTATGTTGTTCAGTGTTTATTTCGTTTTGGGCCAGAGTATTGTAATAGGGCCCAGTGACTTTGAGTGACTCTTTTTAAATAGCAGACTTGGGATTCGTGCAAGGCATTATGTTATGCTATTCATTATTCAGAGCTTTTGTTTTAGGGTTTTCGTTTTTCTGCTTAATGCTACTGTTCACGTAATGCAATTTTACGTTTTCTGTTCCTAATTACAATTTCGTTCTTGCTTCTTCTTCTACTCTCATTTACGTTTCTGTTTCATCTACGTTTCTGTTCATTTACGTTTTTGTTCATTTACGTTTCTGCTTCATGTTTCATTTGCGTTTCTGTTCATCTACGTTTCTACTTCTTTGAGAAGCTAGGTCTTTATCTAT